>NC_091468.1:54482135-54782135 GCF_027789765.1 Dendropsophus ebraccatus | reverse complement strand
CGCGCTGATTTCCAGCATTCTGGTGACGTCACTTCCTGTGACGCACTTCCGGCTGCGTGCTTGCTATTGTCACTTCCGGTGACGTAGTTCCTTTGATGTGGCTCTTCCGGCAATCGCGTCTTCCAGGAGTTCAGGCTGATGGCGTCCGGCGTACGTGGCTGGGTTAGTGGGACAGTCTCTGTGTACCGGTATTGCCCAAATACGTCTGAAGTGCGCCGTTATCCACTGACACTGTCTGCATAAACATGCAGCGTCTCTGGTCACCCATTTGTGAACATATATAGGACCTATAGTCCAGCTTCCGGAGTCACTAAAACAGTGTCTCCTCATCTAATCCCGTGTGTTCATCCGTGGGGTATAATGGTAGAGAGTAAAAAGAAATTTCTCTACCTTATTATTATTATGATATCCCTGGATAAACATCCCGGGAATTTCTTTATGAAAAATAAAGTAATATATAACTTAAAATAAAAAAAAAACAAAAACTGTTAGTCACAGGAAATCCCTGTGGCTACCCCTCCTATCCGTTTAGAAGAGAAAAAAATACGATGGTATCTGGGCCTAGCAGCTAGATATAGCCCCCTTAGGGGGAGTGGCTTGAACTCATCTAATTAACTATGCTTATTGCTAGGTTAACCCTCTTCTATCCGGTTAGATTACATCACATTAACCCGTGGTGTGCTGCCGTAGGACGACCAGGAAGTGGTGATATTTATGCAGATATATGTGGTGATATGTATGGTGATTTGTATGGTGATATATGTGGTGATATCTATGGGGATATATGTGGAGATATATATGGTGATATGTATGATGATATATGTGGTGGTATATAGATGGTGATATATGTGGTGATATGTATGGTGATATATATGGTGATATGTATGATGATATATGTGGTGGTATATATGGTGATATATGTGGTGATATGTATGCTGATATATAGTGTTATGTATGGTGATATATGTGGTGATATGTATGGTCATATATAAGGTGATATGTATGGTCATATATGTGGGGATATATGGAAATATATACGTGGTGAAATGAATGGTGACAAATGTGTTTATATATGTGTTTATAGTGGTGATATGTATGGTTATATATGTGGAGATATATATGGTGATATGTATGATGATATGTGGTGGTATATATATGGTGATATACGTGGTGGTATGTATGGTGATATCTGTGGTGATATGTATGGTGATATATTATGGAGATATATATGGTGATATGTATGATGATCTATGTGGTGATATGTATGGTGATATAAGTGGAGATATATATGGTGATATGTATGATGATATATGTGGGGATATATGTGGTGATATGTATGGTGATATATGTGGGGATATATGTGGTGATATGTATGGTGATATATGTGGGGATATATGTGGTGATATGTAAGGTGATATATGTGGTGATATGTGGTTATATATGTGGTGTTATGTATGCTGATATATAGTGATATGTATGGTGATATATGTGGTGATATGTAAGGTCATATATAAGGTGATATGTATGGTGATATATGTGGGGATATATGGAAATATATACGTGGTGAAATGAATGGTGACAAATGTGGTTATATATGTGTTGATAGTGGTGATATGTATGGTTATATATGTGGTGATACATGGTTATGTATGTGGTGATATGTATGGCAATATATGTGGTAATATATAGTTATATGTATGGTGATATGTTTGGTGATATATATGGTGATACTTGTGGTGATATGTATGGTGATATTTGGTAATATGTATGGTGATATATGTGGTGATATGTATAGTGGTATATGTAGTGAAAAATGTGCTGATATATGTTGATATGTATGGTGATATAAATGGCTATATGTATGGTAATATATGTAGTGATATGTATGGTGATATAAATGATAATATATATGGTGATATGTATAGTGATGTATGTGGTTATATGTATGGTGATATATGTGGTGATATGTGGGGTAATATAAGTGGTGATTTATATGGTGATATGTATGGTGATATGAATGATAATATATATATATATATATGGTGATATATGTGGTTATATGTATGGTAATATATGTGGTGATATGTATGGTGATATATATAAGGTGATGTGTATTGAGATATATCTGGTGATATGTATAATGATATAAGTGGTGATATATATGGTGATATAGGTGCATATACGTAAGGTGATATATGTGTTTATATGTATGGTGATGGTAATATGCATGGTGATATATGTGGATATATATATAGTGATATGTATTGTTATATATGTGGTGATATGTATGCTTATATATGGGGTGATATATGTATTGATATGTATAGTGAACAGCGCTATAAGTGGTGATATGTATAGTGATATAAGTGGTGATATATGTGGTGATATATATGGTGATATATGTGTTTATATGTATGGTGATATATAAGGTTGATATGTATGGTGATATGTGTGGTTATATGTTTGGTGATTTATGTAGTGATATGTATAGTGATATATGTGGTGAAATATGGTTATATATGGTGATATATATGGTGATATGTGTAGTGATATCTAAGGTGATATATGTGGTGATATGTATACTGATACATGTGGTGTTATGAATGGTGATATATGTGGTGATGTATAAGGTGATATATATGGTGATATATTTGGTGATATGTTTGGTGAGATATGTAGTTATATGCATGGTGATATATATGGTGATATATGTGGTGATATGTATAGTGATATATGTGGTGGTATGTATGGTGATATATGTGGTGATTTGTATAGTGATATATGTGGTAATATATTTGGTGATATGTATTGTGAGATATGTAGTTATATGCATGGTGATATATATGGTGATATATGTGGTGATATGTATGGTGATTTATGTGGTGATATATGTGGTGATATTTATGGTGATATATGTAGTGATATGTATGGTGATATATAATGTGATATGTGGTGATATATATGTTGATATATGTGGTGATATGGATGGTGATATATGTGGTGATATGGATGGTGAAATGTATGGTGATATATGTGGCAACATAAGGGGTGATATGTATGGTGATATATATGGTGATGTATGTGGTGATATAAGTGGTGATATATGTGGGGATATATGTTGTCATATTTATGGTGATATATGTTTTGATATGTATAGTGATTTGTATGATGATATATGTAGAGATATATATGGTGATATGTATGATGATATATGTGGTGGTATATATGGTGATATATGTTGTGATATGTATGGTGATATATGTGGGGATATATGTGGTGATATGTATGGTGATATATGTGGGGATATATGTGGTGATATGTAAGGTGATATATGTGGTGATATGTGGTTATATATGTAGTGATATGTATGCTGATATATAGTGATATGTATGGTGATATATGTGGTGATATGTATGGTCATATATAAGGTGATATGTATGGTGATATATGTGGGGATATATGGAAATATATACGTGGTGAAATGAATGGTGACATATGTGGTTATATATGTGTTGATAGTGGTGATATGTATGGTTATATATGTGGTGATACATGGTTATGTATGTGGTGATATGTATGGCAATATATGTGGTAATATATAGTTATATGTATGGTGATATGTTTGGTGATATATATGGTGATATTTGTGGTGATATGTATGGTGATATTTGGTAATATGTATGGTGATATATGTGGTGATATGTATAGTGGTATATGTAGTGAAAAATATGCTGATATATGTGTTGATATGTATGGTGATATAAATGGCTATATGTATGGTAGTATATGTAGTGATATGTATGGTGATATAAATGATAATATATATGCTGATATGTATAGTAATGTATGTGGTTATATGTATGGTGATATATGTGGTGATATGTGGGGTAATATAAGTGGTGATTTAAATGGTGATATGTATGGTGATATGAATGATTATATATGGTGATATATGTGGTTATATGTATAGTAATATATGTGGTGATATGTATGGTAATATATAAGGTGATGTGTATTGTGATATATGTGGTGATATGTATAATGATATAAGTGGTGATATATATGGTGATATAGGTGTATATATGTAAGGTGATATATGTGTTTATATGTATGGTGATGGTGATATGCATGGTGATATATGTGGATATATATATATAGTGATATGTATGGTTATATATGTGGTGATATGTATGCTTATATATAGGGTGATATATGTATTGATATGTATAGTGTACAGCGCTATAAGTGGTTATATGTATAGTGATATAAGTGGTGATATATATGGTGATATATGTGGTGATATATATGGTGATATATGTGTTTATATGTATAGTGATATATAAGGTGATATGTATGGTGATATATGTGGTTATATGTTTGGTGATTTATGTAGTGATATGTATAGTGATTTATGTGGTGAAATATGGTTTTATATGGTGATATATATGGTGATATTTATGGTGATATGTGTAGTGATATCTAAGGTGATATATGTGGTGATATGTATACTGATACATGTGGTGTTATGAATGGTGATATATGTGGTGATGTATAAGGTGATATATATGGTGATATATTTGGTGATATGTATGGTGAGATATGTAGTTATATGTATGGTGATATATATGGTGATATATGTGGTGATATGTATGGTGATTTATGTAATGATATATGTGGTGATATATGTAGTGATATGTATGGTGATATATAATGTGATATGTGGTGATATATATGTGGTGATATGGATGGTTATATATGTGTTGATATGGATGGTAAAATGTATGGTGATATATGTGGCGATATAAGGGGTGATATGTATGGTGATATATATGGTGATGTATGTGGTTATATAAGTGGTGATATATATGGTGAAATAAGTGGTGATATATATGGTGATATAAGTGGTGATATATCTTGTGATATGTATGGTGATATATGTTGTGATATCTATGGTGATATGTGTGGTCATATATGTGGTGATATTTATGGTGATATATGTGGTGATATGTATGGTGATTTGTATGGTGATATATGTGGTGATATCTATGGTGATATATGTGGAGATATATATGGTGATATGTATGATGATATATGTGGTGGTATATACACTCACCGGCCACTTTATTAGGTACACCTGTCCAACTGCATGTTACCACTTAATTTCTAATCAGCCAATCACATGGCGGCAACTCAGTGCATTTAGGCATGTAGACATGGTCAAGACAACCTCCTGCAGTTCAAACCGAGCATCAGTATGGGGAAGAAAGGTGATTTGAGTGCCTTTTGAATGTGGCATGGTTGTTGGTGTCAGAAGGGCTAGTCTGAGTATTTCAGAAACTGCTGATCTACTGGGATTTTCACACACAACCATCTCTAGGGTTTACAGAGAATGGTCCGAAAAAGAATAAACATCCAGTGAGCGGCAGTTCTGTGGGCGGAAATGCCTTGCATCATGGATGTGCAGCCGACAAATCTGCGGCAACTGTGTGATGCCATCATGTCAATATGGACCAAAATCTCTGAGGAATGCTTCCAGCACCTTGTTGAATCTATGCCACGAAGAATTGAGGCAGTTCTGAAGGCAAAAGGGGGTCCAACCCGTTACTAGCATGGTGTACCTAATAAAGTGGCCGGTGAGTGTATATGGTGATATATGTGGTGATATGTATGGTGATATATGTGGTAATATGGATGGTGAAATGTATGGTGATATATGTGGCGACATAATGGGTGATATATGGATGGTGATATATATGGTGATGTATGTGGTGATATAAGAAGTGATATATATGCTCATATAAGTGGTGATATATATGGTGATATAAGTGGTGATATATGTTGTGATATGTATGGTGATATGTATGGTCATATATGTGGTGATATTTATGTTGATATGTGGTGATATGTATGGTGATTTGTATGGTGATATATGTGGTGATATATGTGGAGATATATATGGTGATATGTATGATGATATATGTGGTGGTATATACACTCACCGGCCACTTTATTAGGTACACCATGCTAGTAACGGTTTAGACCCCCTTTTGCCTTCAGAACTGCCTCAATTCTTCGTGGCATAGATTCAACAAGGTGCTGGAAGCATTCCTCAGAGAACCCTAGAGATGGTTGTGCGTGAAAATCCCAGTAGATCAGCAGTTTCTGAAATACTCAGACCAGCCCTTCTGGCACCAACAACCATGCCACGTTCAAAAGGCACTCAAATCACCTTTCTTCCCCATACTGATGCTCGGTTTGAACTGCAGGAGATTGTCTTGACCATGTCTACATGCCTAAATGCACTGAGTTGCCGCCATGTGATTGGCTGATTAAAAATTAAGTGGTAACGTGCAGTTGGACAGGTGTACCTAATAAAGTGGCCGGTGAGTGTATATGGTGATATATGTGGTGATATGTATGGTGATATATGTGGTGATATTTATTGTGATATATGTGGTGATTTGTATGGTGATATATGTTGTGATATATGTGGTGATATGTAAGGTGATATATGTGGTGATATGTGGTTATATATCTGGTGAAATGTATATATGTGGTGATTTGTATGGTGATATATGTTGTGATATATAGTGATATGTATGGTGATATAGGTGGTGATATGTGTGGTCATCTATAAGGTGATATGTATGGTGATATATGGAAATATATACATGGTGATATGAATGGTGATGTATGTGGTTATATATGTGGTGATAAAAGTTAGTGCTTCTCATACTGTGAGGCGGGCCTCACCAGTGAGGCGGCCCCTAGTTGTTCTTGAGGCCCAGCTGGGGAGCCAGTTTTCACAAAAGTGACTATGATCTGCACTGTCCTATTGCTGTTTGCAACAATCTCCATTTTAGCAACATTATTCACTTATTTTGTACTTGCTTTATTAGTATAGAGAGCTTGGGAGATGAGTGAAAGGTAGTCCTAGCATTATTTCCAGCTTTTAAATGGACTTTCACCACAGAGAGTGAGGCCCAGGCATCCTCTTGGTCAGTCTGGTGAGGCGCAAGCATTGCCTTGGTCTGTTGGTTGAGGCTCCAGTAGAAAAAGTTCGAGAAGCACTGCTGTACAGCACTGGGGTGTGTGGGAGGGGCCTCTGCACTGGGGTCTGGGGGAGGGGCCTCTGCACTGGGGTCTGGGGGAGGGGCCTCGGCACTGAGGTCTGGGGGAGGGGCCTCGGCACTGAGGTCTGGGGGAGGGGCCTCGGCACTGAGGTCTGGGGGAGGGGCCTGGGCTCTGCACACTGGAGCTCCTGTCACAGCAGCACTGGTCCTGCGTGGGACCTGGGACCCCTATCCGGCTCCTTGCAGTTTAGCAGTAGCCTACTGCAACCATGTGTCTGTGGAAGCACCTACTCTAAACAATTTGGGGTTTCAGACAAGTGGCAATGAGGGGTCCACGGGCCAGGTCCCTGCTAGACCGCTGTACCTACGCCACTGTCGTTATCTAATCCAACGTTGTGTGATACCATCTGCAGGGGCTATGTTTCTAATCCCTGTATGGCGTTGTAGCTAATCCCACTGTGTGTGATACCATCTGTTGGGGCTCTGTATCTAATCCCACGGTGCAGGAACTATGGTGGATTTATCAACACCGGCGTACTCGTACAGCGGTCTTAAAGGAGTACTCCGGTGATGATGTTATGCTCAGCCAACCGCGGCTGAGCAGCTGCTGACGCGCTGGAGGGGGGCCGTCATGAGGGAGGGCTTGAGCAGTCAGGTCGGCCTCCTGAAGATTGACGTAATCGTCCCAAGATGGCGTCCGGGACTGACAGGGGCGAGAGTGATTATGTAAGTATACAGTATCACACTTCTGGATCAAACGTCGGGGGGGGGGGGGGGGGGGTAGGTGGAAACACAGGGAAGGGGGCCATTCACACATAAATAACACACATTACAGTATTGTATAACTTTGTAATGTGTGTTGTTTAGTGAAAAAAAGTTCTTCACCGGAGTACTCCTTTAAATTAGGCCCATCCCCTTTTCCCCTGCCAAATTCACTGATGACACCCTTGTGTGAGTGAAACTAGATATATTTTTAGTATCACCCTATTATTTCTTTTTGAGTTAGTCAGTGTTATACTTCCTTATTTCTAGTTAGTCAGTAGTCTGCAGCTACTATGTGCTAACACCCACGTTGGGGCATACATATTATGGCATAAAGAAATAGTGCCGTGTGTTTTTAAAGTGACCACTAGATTGACCAGTGTTTTTAAAGTGACTGTACCACCAGGCCCAGGCTGAAGTACTGGAGGCGGGCCGACCCACCCTTAGTGAGAGGAAACTCCAGCCCCTCCATGACATGACTCCATTAGAATAAATGGAACCCTATCATAGAGGGGCTGGGGTTTCCCGGGTGGGTCGGCCTGCCTCCAGTGCTTCAGCCTGGGCCTGGTGGTACAGTCACTTTAAGTAAGACAAATAAAAGTTACATTTTACATTTTTTATTTTTTTTTGTGGGAACGCACCCAGGTGTGTTTTGGGCTAATGGCCCTTCTGGTTTGGTGTAATGGTTATGTTCACCTGACTGGGTATTAGGGTTTAGTTTGTTTTATTAAATACATGTCACATGACTAAAATACACTCATCAATGAATAGAAAGTTCTAATAAATCACATAAGAGGCTGAAATTCTGAACATGAAAATTTATTGATATTATAACAGATGATAATAATCGGCTTCCTGGCAGGCTGAGGTGGTATATACTGCCGGATTTATAGGCCGAGACATTTGTATAGACTATTAGATATTCTCTTGGCGTATCTGAGATATAAGTAGTTGATCAGCCACAGGAGGCCGCAGCACAGGACTGACAGTAGTATAACGGCAATGAGAAGCTGGATCCAGATGTACGAGGCGCTGTCCATCCAGTCCGCACTGGGAGCTTCATAGTCATCATCCTGTATAGGGGCGGCTTCCAGCCGTGTATGGATGATGTCTTCCATAACATCAGGGGAGGAGGTGGTCTCTTCATCCAGTCCATGCAGGGCGGCATAAGGTTGGGGAGTATTTCCCCTGTATGTGCTCCGCATAGGATGTACAAACACTTTGATGTGTTGGTTGGAGTCGAGTCCTTCCATCACCTTAGTGGGTACGTCCATGTTCTCATCCTCTGGTTGCATCCTGACTAATGGTCTCCCCTCGGCAGGACCGCTCCATATCAGGAAAAGCAGGATGATAAAGGATAACATCCTCAACTGGATAAAATCCAAGATTTGTAATCTTCAGGCTGTGATGCTTGGGAAGCAATCGCAGTATTCGCAGGAGAAGCTGGACACTGTATCTCTAAGAGAAGCAGCGAACAACTGAGAAGATTCCGGTATAACATCACTATAGTAATTTTTGGTGTCGGTGACATCACCTACACACCTATGACATCACCAGCCACTGTCTTACAATGTTTACATAACAATCACCATAGCAACAGATTAGCTCCATCAGCTGTTTATCATTAGAGATGAGCGAACCTGGAGCATTCTCGAGTAGATCCGAACCCGATCTTTTGCCATTTGATTAGCGGTGGCTGCTGAAGTTGGATAAAGCCCTAAGGCTATGTGGAAATCATGGATATAGTCATTGGCTGCATCCACGTTTTCCAGACAACCTTAGAGCTTTATCCAAGTTCAGCAGCCACCGCTAATCAAATACCGAACGTTCGGGTTCGGATTAACTCTGTTCGCTCATCTCTATTTATCATCCATACGGGAAGGACATTGATTCATTGATGGAAAATCTGCCTCCTAAAGTAGAAACCCCCTGGAGCAGATGTGTCACCCTGTATAATATAGAAGCTTCTGGAAGCTCCCACAGTGACCAATCCCAGCACAGGCTTCATATTCCCAGAGGTCAGTGCTGAGCTGTGATTGGTTGTTCTGTGCAGATGACACCAGTTATTATATTACACAATGTGATAAATCTGGCCGTTTTCTCCTCATACACCTCATGTGATGGCCGGGTGCTGGGCGGGGGATGGGGCCACTCTGTATCTGCAGTGAGTATCGGGGGGGCTGTAACCCCCTATAACTGGGAATAATAGGACAGACCCAGGGACAGGTGACAACCCACAATAATATAACTGTAGTGTCCAAATAGGGATCCCCTGTGGTAACATCCACACTCCCCTGTGGGGGGATAAGATGGAGAGAGCACAACCCATTACATGCCGCGTCCTGGCGCAGCAAACATCAAATACATTAGTGACCCGGAGGGAGAAATTCTCTAGTAATCCACCAATACAACCCGACCATCTTCCTGACCTATCACACACAGTGACCTTATGGGATTAGTGTGGCATGGGCTAATCATTTAAAGGGGTACTCCGGAGAATAAATATGTTTCTTTTCTTTTTTTTAACATATTGCTTTAATAAACTTATATTATTTAGTATTATAACTTCATTCAACTATATGTATAAATTTTTTTCTTTGTACACCATGGTATGTTGACTGGCAGCTGTAAGGAGCCAAGATGGTCTCTCTGCTGCCACTGATGTTCATCACAGGAACTGCTGGGCTGCCCAAGTCAGTTCCCGCGTTTAATGGTCGCAACAAAGGGGCCCGTATCAGTACAAAATTATATTATATTACAAAGTTATATTATAAAGTATTGCCTTTCGCATTAATAAATTAAAGTGCTTCACTTACTTTTTTCCTTAGATTCCCGATGCATAATACTGTTCCTCCAGTATGGTGGCGAGATGAAAGTGATATCTGGCATGCTAGTCACTCAGAAAGGGGAGAAAAATAAAATACTACATGAAGAGAAAGGAGCTGCTGCACCTCACACCTATGGCTGACACTAATGCCTCTCAGCTACATTTAAAAACCAATGCCAGGATATTGGTATATAATTTGATCAAACCATATTACCTCATGTACCACGTGCAGGTCCCCTGGTCGACATGAGTCCCTACGCTAAAACAACACTGTGTCGGTCTAACTTTTCTGAGTGGCTAGCACTCCTCCTCGTAAGACCCATGTGACCCCCAATTAGCAGGAAGCACCTCTGCACACATGGTGAGTACCACCTCTTTCTTCCATTCGACCTCTTGGTGCAGTGGTGAGTAGTAATACCTTCTTCACTTGCGTGTTGCTTGGCAGCCGCCTTCTCCGCTGGCGGTGCCTGTGGGGTGTGGGGTGCCCAGTGGGTTTGGACCTGTGACATTGGGGTCGCAGGGCTATTTTGGGGCCTCCCCTCTTGTCAATTGCCTTGTGGGGTTGGCGGTCGCTGACCGACACAGTGTTGATTTAGTGCAGGAACTCATGTGGGCCAGGGGACCTGCACGTGGTACATGAGGCAATATAGTTTGATCAAATTCTATACCAACATCCTGGCGTTGGTCTTTAAATGCAGCCGAGAGGCATTAGTGTCAGCCATAGGTGTGAGGTGCAGCAGCTCCTTTCTCTCCATGTTCTTATCATAAGTTATGTCTTTCTGGAATAAACCCTTTAATCTGTAGGGGTTAGCATCTGCACTGACAGCATTGTCTAGATATGGAGCAATATAGGAGCAGCAGATTTATCATTGCTTAAGGGTCCATTCACACTTACAGGATCCGCAGCAGATTTGGTGTGGCAGTATTGATGCTGCAGATATCAACTAAAGGATTGAACACAACATCAAAACAGCTGCAGACCTTGTATATGTTATTGGACCATAAGGCTTATTTGAACAACCCATTTTGCAGCTATATACTGCCTTAAAGGATCATCAATCAGCCAGTTCGCCGCTCCTTTGCAATGTACCGTAACTACAAGGAGCAATCAAATACGCGGCCGGGCCACACGCACCAATTGCTGTATTGTTCATGCCGCCATTAAATGCATTATCTGCCGCACATCCCCGGCCTAGATAGAAAGATGTGCGTCCAATAAAGATGATTTTGCTGCCTGCACAAAAAATCAATTCAGCCGTCAAGCGAACGTTTCCTCGCTCACCAGCTGATAACTGCTCCTTTTACAAGGGCCAATTATTGGGTTCCTAGGAACGCTTATTAATGGTAATCGGCCTGTGCAAAAGGGCCCTAAGGTTGGGTTCATACTACGCAATCCTACGCTTTTCTGCCTTCCGACAAAAGAACTGACATGTCAACTCTTTCGGAGGACAACTGAATCGGCCCAGCCATGGAAGGGTGTCAATGGAGGCAGCCGTGTATTCAGGTAGCTCTACCTTATCATTACTTTGTAATATAACCTCATTAAAATCAATGTATAATTTTTTATTTATATGGGCCCCTTTGTTGCCACCATTCAACTCGGGAACTGACTTGGGCAGCCCTGCAGTTCCTGTCGCGAACATTAGTGGCAGCAGAAAGACCATCGTGGCTCCTTACAGCTGCTACTCAACATACCATGGTGTACAAATAAAAAGTTATACATGTAGTTGAATGATGTTACAATACTAAATAATATAAGTTTATTATAGTAATATGATAAAGAAAAGAAACAAATATATTCTCCGGAGTACCCCTTGATCAGCATCTAGGTGTTCTCTTATGGCGGTCATTACCAACTAGTAAGGGTCCATTTACACAGAAAGATTATCTGCCAAAGATTTGAAGCCAAAGCCAGGAACAAACTATAAACAAAGATCAGGTTATAAAGGAAAGACTGAGATTTCTCCTCTTTTCAAATCCATTCATGGCTTTGGCTTCAAATCTTTGGCAGATAATCTGTCAGATAATCTTTCTGTGTAAAAGAACCCTAATGGTGCGTTAACACAGAGAGATTTGTCTGACAGATTTTTGAAGCCAAAGCCAGGAACAGACTATAAACAGGGTGCAGGTCATAAAGGAAAGACTGAGATTCCCTGTCTTTTCAAGTCCATTACTGACTTTGGCTTCCAAAATTGGTCAGATGAATCTGCCTGTGTAAACGCACCATTAGACTTACAAACAGCACAGGAGCCCATGCCATACTCCCACACTAATCCCATAAGGTCACTGTGTGTGATAGGTCAGGAAGATGGTCGGGTTGTATTGGTGGATTACTAGAGAATTTCTTCCTCCGGGTCACTAATGTATTTGATGTTTGCTGCACCAGGACGCGGCATGTAATGGGTTGTGCTCTCTCCATCTTATCCCCCCACAGGGGAGTGTGGATGTTACCACAGGGGATCCCTATTTGGACACTACAGTTATATTATTGTGGGTTGTCACCTGTCCCTGGGTCTGTCCTATTATCCCCAGTTATAGGGGGTTACAGCCCCCCGATACTCACTGCAGATACAGAGCAGCCCCATCCCCCGCCCAGCACCCGGCCATCACATGAGGTGTATGAGGAGAAAACGGACAGATATATCACATTGTGTAATATAATAACTGGTGTCATCTGCACAGAACAACCAATCACAGCTCAGCACTGACCTCTGGGAATATGAAGCCTGTGCTGGGATTGGTCGCTGTGGGAGCTTCCAGAAGCTTCTATATTATACAGGGTGATACATCTGCTCCAGGGGGTTTTCTACTTTAGGAGACAGATTTTCCATCAGTGAATCAATGTCCTTCCCGTATGGATGATAAACAGCTGATGGAGCTAATCTGTTGCTATGGTGATTGTTATGTAAACATTGTAAGACAGTGGCTGGTGATGTCATAGGTGTGTAGGTGATGTCACAGACACCAAGAATTACTATAGTGATGTTATACCGGAATCTTCTCAGTTGTTCGCTGCTTCTCTTAGAGATACAGTGTCCAGCTTCTCCTGCGAATACTGCGATTGCTTCCCAAGCATCACAGCCTGAAGACCAAAATCTTGGATTTTATCCAGTTGAGGATGTTATCCTTTACCATCCTGCTTTTCCTGATATGGAGCGGTCCTGCCGAGGGGAGACCATTAGTCAGGATGCGACCAGAGGATGAGAACATGGACGTACCCACTCAGGTGATGGAACCTTATGCCGCCCTGGACGGACTGGATGAAGAGACCACCTCCTCCCCTGATATTCTGGAAGACATCATCCATACACGACTGGAAGCCGCCCCTATACAGGATGATGACTATGAAGCTCCCAGTGCGGATTGGATGGACAGCGCCTCGTCCATCTGGATCCAGCTTCTGATTGCTGTCATACTACTGTCAGTCCTGTGCTGCGGCCTCCTGTGGCTGATCAACTACCTATATCTCAGATATGCTGAGAAATTATCAAACCGCCTGAACCAATGTCTCGGCCTCTAAATCCAGCAGTATATACCAGCTCAGCCTGCCAGGAAGCCAATTATTATCTGCTATATTATAAATAAATTTTCATGTTCAGTATTTCAGCTTCTTATGTGATTTATTAGAAGTTTCTATTCATTGATGGATAGATTTTTAGTCATGTGATGTGTATGTAATAAGTCCCAGCAGCTCCTGCACCTACCCGCCAATAACTGCAGGGACGGGAAGCAGGAAGTCTTATGGCATAGTACATTGGGGGCGCAGTAAATTTGGGGGTAGTGACACAGATCATGAGGGCATGGTGGCACAGGAAATGGTGATATTGTAGCACAGGTCATTACAGGCCAGTGGGATCCTTAACTCACTTAGGGGGCACAGTGCACACTTAGGGGACATTTATGAAGACTCGAGTCGGCCAGACCTGCGCATGGCAAAGGCAGTACAGGACAAATCTACTTCTGTATCATGATCGGGTTGCTGTGATCGGGTTGAAATCAAAATAAGTTTGCCACAGGCAGAGGCCCCGCTGACACTAGCCCTTTATTTGTACACGCTCCTAATCAGGAGTACATATATTTAAATGTTGCTGTGATTGACCGAGCCAGGAGTCATTAGCTCCCTACACTGTCAGTCACTCAGCATTACATCTCCGGCCACCAGAGGCCGCTGCCTCTGAACTGGAGAGAAAAGCAGTGCTGTCTCCGGAAGAATGTGGCCATGTTTTTGTTGCGCTGAATAACCCCTTTAATCCTCCGTCCTGGCACCTGGTAACTAGGCATCAGGGCGGGGCTACAGCAGCATGTAGTCTCCACCCTCTTACCAGCTAATTATTCTTGATTGACAGCCTGAGTGTTGGGAACGCAATGCAAGACCCAGCACTCAGGCTGCCAATCAAGTGTGAGGAGGAAGCGAGACTACAAGCTGCTGCGCCTGACAGCTGTGCTAAGACCAGGTCACACTCCCTCAGGGTTCCCTTTAGGCTGCAACCACGGACAATTTTAGGAACCCTTCAAGTGAATGCAGCCCTTCACCCAATTCGTGCTGCGACCCCCATCACGAAAAAAATAGGATATGTCCTAGTGCGGATTGCGGCACGGATACCCTCCCCCCCTTCTTCTTGCGCCGCCCGGCAGCAGAGATGACAGGAGCACTCCTGTCATCACATCTGACTACTCACCTACTCCCCTGTGCCAGTCGGCTTCCACGTTCACCAGAAGTGGCGTGGACTACACTACCTTCTTCCGGCAGCATATTCCAGGCCACTTCCGGTGACCGCGTGTAAGCCAGCTGGAACGGGGGAGGAGGTGAGTAGATTCGATGACAGGAGCGGCACATTGTGCGCTCCTGTCATCTCTGCTGCTGGGTGGCGGGGGCTGAACTTTTAGGGGATCCGTGCCGCTATCCTCCTCCGGAAAGTGTGAATGAGGCCTTAAAGAGGATGTACCATCAGGTACATGCTCTAGAAGTTAACCCACCGATAGAACGGCGCCGTCATGGGGAAGCCGATGCCGCGGTTCGAAAGCCAGTCTGTGTACGGCGCTGTTCTATGCACGGGTACCGGGCCGGTGCTCAAGCATTGATTCTAAAGGAGCCGTGTCATAGAGGGGAGGGAATTCCCTCCCACTGGGGGCAGGCCGGCCACCCTTCAGTGCTTAAGCACCGGCCCGGTAATATAGTGCATAGAACGGCGCCGTACACAGGAACCGGGCAGGAACTGTGGCACCGGCTTCCCCATGACAGTGCCGTTCTATCGATGGGTTAAATTCAAGAGGATGTACCTGATGGTACATCCTCTTTAATGTTCGGAAACACTGGGAACAAATAGCAAAATGGTTATGTGAGCCCAGCACCCATGCAGACCTGTGTAGAGCACTGTAATACAGCTGCTTCTCTATGCTTACAGGACTGCGATCACCATTCCACTGAGGATTTCGAATCTCCTTCTTAACACGGAGGAGACATGTATGGTCTGTACAGGTCAGTGTTCCTCACACTCAGCATGTCTGCTTATTAGACATCTGAGCCATGTCAGTGAGAGAGAGAAGACGGCTCATAGAGATGCATATAGGCAAGAAGACTAAGATTAAGGGCAGCTTCACACATAGCGAATTGCCACTTCCGCTACTGTGAGATTGAATGCTGCGAGAATGTAAATGCCGGCCCCCTTAACCAGTCACCGCCCGGAGCATACTGTACCTGGTCCCCGCTCCAGCTACATCTGAGGCTCCCAGCGGTTGCGCCCAGCCAATCAGTGCATGGCTCCGCCACCGTCACTTATTGTCTACACGGGACCTCAGATGCAGCCACAGCGGCGTCGGGTTAAGGGGGCCGGCATTTACATTATCACAGCAGAATGTAAATTCCACTCAAACTCACAGTAGTTGGGAGTGGCAGCGGATTCTGCTACGTAACTCGCATCGTGAAATCCGCTGTGATTCACTACGTGTGAAGCTACCCTTAAGGAGCAAACATGGTGTAAAGTGAAACTGGCTCAGTTGCCCCTAGCAACCAATCAGATTGTACCTTTCTTTCCTCACAGATTGTTTGAAAAATGAAAGGTGGCATCTGATTGGTTGCTCCCTCATGGTGTAAAGTGAAACTGGCTCAGTCGCCCCTAGCAACCAATCAGATTCCAGCTTTCATTTTTCAAAGAGTCTGTGAGGAATGAAAGGTGGACTCTGATTGGTTGCTAGGGGCAACTGAGCCAGTTTCACTTTACACCATGTTTGATAAATCTCCCCCTATGTGTTTTTTAGACACTGAATATAGTAAAGAAACTTAGTACAGACCTTGAAAAGAAAGTGTTCAGCCTCTTGAAATGCGTAATCTTAATAATGAAACTTTGTCCGCTTTCTTCCACAGACAGCGCCACTCTTGTCTTTAGTTTGGGTGTGAGTTTTGCAGCTCGGTTTCATTAAAGAGAATGGAGCATAACTGCAATACCACACACAACCTGAGGAAAGGGGTGGTGCTGTTTTTGCTGTACTTTGCTTATGGAAATACATTGCCACTATAAGAATTTACCCAATTCTTAAAGACGAAAAAATAGAATCCAATCTACTTTCTGTACTATGTTTATTTGTATATATGAGCGGCATTATGCAGCTATTCTCTCATACATCAGGCACTTTCATTCTATAAAAGTAGCTACATTGTAAAAACGTCAATTTATCATAAAAAATGTAAGCTGTGAAAGTTCATGTAGTCAAATAAGAAAGATTGCTTTCTGAATGTAGCACAATGTGACTGGTCCATCTTCGTTTTACAGTGGGACATAGAATACTTCTAAATATATATATATATATTATCTGGGGGACTATCAATTCAACGATATTAGATCATTCATATATAAATCATGTTATTTATATTTATTATACCAATATTAAAGAGGTATTCCAGGAAAAATAAACGTTTCCCCTATCCACAGGATAGGGGAAAGGTAGGCGATAGCTGGGGGTCCGACTTCAGTACCCCCACTGATCTCCATATCAGGCCCCGGCTTCTGTATTATCAATAAAGCTGCGATTGCAGCACATGACCCGCGGCTCTATTCATTCCTATGGCGCCGACAGGAAGAGCCAGGTACAGCACTCTTCCAACGTTCTTTACGACGCTCCATTGGAATGAATAAAGCCGCCGGTCACGTGCGGCTCTATTAATAATACAGAAGCCAGGCAATCTTAGGATAAGCCCTTTAAAGGAACACTGCAGAACAATCTGATACAGTCTGTTATACTGAAGAGGTATTTTACTTGGTCTTCAAACTCCCATTTCACGCTCCACCCTCTCAGGCTCTGCATTTGGCATGACACTGTGTCACTTTTTCCTGCAGTGTTCCTTTGAAGGGGTGAAACCACAGGGACCCCCCACTAATCCTAAAATGACAGGCCAGAACATGGCCTGTAATTTACAGGCCATGAACAGAGTGCACCAGGGTATATTGGTATTGTAGACGTGAAAGCTTCTCTGAATCGGAGAGAAAAGGTTTAGAAGGTGAATCCCAATAGTCTCTTTAGATCCAGGAATCAAAGTTTGTTGAGCTTTGTGACAATGAGAACCCTGACAGTCTGGTCAAATGAGGTGGAAACACACAAGCCTTTCTTATCGGGGCTCCAGTCTATGCTGGAGATGGGCTGCGTGGATAGAGTGACGTTCTGGAGTAGACTGACTGTTCCCGCCACCCCCATATCCACACCGTCAGAGTCTTTCCGAGATCGCTGAGCAGGATATTCACTGGGGAGAAAGACAAGGGGTGATGGGTCAATGTTATGTCATCTCAGCACTGAAAACCATCATCCAGATTTATCAATCGGAGAGAAAGTAACCAATCACAGTCCAACTTTAAATCTGACTAGAATTCAGAAATAATTCTTAGCTGTGATTGGTTGCCCTCTGGCTCATTATGTGAATGAGCACTGATGGTGGGCTTTGATTTCCTTGCAGGAAAGGAGCATCTATGGCTGCACTAAAAAAGCCAATAGAGCGATGGAAAAGAGTGGTCAACTTTGGTTTAGGGGCCTATTCCACAGGAGCGATAATCGGCCGAATCGGCCCCATTCGGCAAATCGCTCCGTGGAATAGAGAGAACGATCAGCCAATGATCGTGTCATCGGCTGATCGTTCATTTAGGTTCAGACCTAAAATCGTCATTCGCCACCAGCGCATCGCTACGGTTTAATAGCGGTGCGCGGTGGCGACTGACAATTTCAGCAGAACCATACATTACTGATAACTGACAGACCACTAAGCCAATCACTGGCCGGGACCGCCGCGGCCAGTGATTGGCTGAGCGGTCTGTCAGTTCAGACAGCCCCGCTCCGAAGCCGATGCTGCCGCGCGTCACCGGGAGAAGACCTGCGGCCCGGACAGGTAATGTATGAAGCAAGGGCTGCAAGGACATCGGTAAGGGCCCTATTCCACCGGACGATTATCGTTCGCATAATCGTTAACGATCTCAAACGACCGCTATTGTGAAAGACCTGAAAACGTTCACTCATTTCCATGGAACGATAATCGTTACTTATGATTGTATTTGCGATCGTTTTTTCTTCGCTATTTCTTTGCTAATGCGTTCGTATCTATTGCAAACGACTGAACTATGTCTTATCAATGCGAACGATTTGCGAACGAGCAACGATAAAAATAGGTCCAGGTCTTATAAAGCGATCAACGATTTCTCGTTCGGTCGTTAATCGTTAACTGCATTTCAACCGAACGATTATCGTTTAGATTCAAACGATTTAACGATAATCTGAACGATAATCGTCCGGTGGAATAGGGCCCTAACGATGTCCCAGCAGCCCTTGTTTCACGATCATCGGGGCCGTGGAATAGGTCCAGTAAACGAGTGCAGATCGGCGCTCGTTCACGTCGTTGATCGGGCCCTGCTCCGCCCGTGGAATAGGACCCTTACTGTGAGCATGTAAGTCATCTCTTATTTATGGTTGGGCGGAAGGTGGCTGCACCATAGGACTCTGCCTTCTAATGGGGCCACACAGCAGACAAAGGGGCAGCAGGAAACTTCCCCCAAGATACCAGACATTGTTCCTCCTCTCAGGTTTCTTCCTCTTTCTTTCTTTGCCTGACCTTTACCAGTTTGCCTCTGTATGTTCTATTGGGTCTTGTATTTCTCTCGAAGTGGTTAGTACAAATATGCTATTACAAGCTATTTGAGTAAATAGTGGTCTACAGCCCTCCACTCTGTCCTATAGAAGGAAAGATCCTGAGCGAGCCATAAAAACAGGTTATTAAAAGGGGACAATACCTATAGGTCTTATCAGGCTCTGTACAGATCATACAAATAAAGGAGAAGTCCGGCGTTTGCTAAAACTCGTGATCCTGCAGGGGTAGGGGGGAAATTGATTTAAAGTAACAACTTACCTCTCCCCGTGCCTGCAGTGAGAAGCTGCGGGACCCTCACAGGCTCCAGGATCTCCACGATTGGGGCGGGATGCCGCTTCAGGCCCTGATAGGTTGAGTAGCCAGCCCATCAGCCGGGACAGACATTTTCCCCAAAATCGTGACATTATCAGAACTAAATGACTTCCAGTGGGGGTCCCGCGGCCGCTCCAGCTGCTCACCGCAGGTACGGGGAGAGGCAAGTTGTTACTTGAAATCAATTTCCCCCTGGCCTGCTGCTGGCTTTTAGCAAAAGCTGGACTTCTTCTTTAAAGTGGAAATTTTAGTGATTAAGTCACTCATTGAGTCTTTCAACATAAATAAAAAAAAAAAAAAAAAAAAAATAGACTGTACTCACTATTTCCAGAGATGAAGGCTTCCAGCTCCTCCGGTCGTCATGAAGACATCTCTGTTCTGTGGTAGATGCCGGACTTGCCATATGGTAGACTTGTGCGCCTAATAGAAAAAGCGATCTTCAGTTGTAGAGAAATGTGATATATGTGACACGGGTTATATTCCAATATATAACAGGAGATATATATATATATATATATATATCTATCATACTCCCTGTTCCTGTAGTACACTGTAGCTAGGGATTCAGCCAACTAATTTTAGTGTGCAAAATTTAAGTAGGGTACTGACAATGAGCACTTAGTGGTTTCCCACTACAGACCCTACCAGCTTATGGGCCCTTTTACACAGAAAGATTATCTGACAGATTATCTGCCAAAGATTTGAAGCCAAAACCAGGAACAGACTATAAACAGAGATCAGGTCATACAGGAAAGCCTGAGATTTCTCCTCTTTTCAAATCCAGTCCTGGCTTTGGCTTCAAATCTTTGGCAGATAATCTGTCAGATAATCTTTCTGTGTAAAAGGGCCCTATAAGCTGTACATGTCACTAGGTCAGGTGTGGTTGTTTGTAGACAAATACCTCATGGTCTGTAGTTAAGATCTACAAAAACTGATATACTATGTTATGCCTCATACAGACCTAAGGAGGCAGTATATGGCCCATGGATTCCCTCATTGGTTTCCTTTACCCCGTTATGCACCTTCTTTCTTTAATTTCTAATGCAAGGTGGTACACACATGCATCATATTGGATTCCCCCCCATTGTGGAGGAGTCCTGCCAGTCTCTATAGGCACAAAAGTCATCTCCTGACAACTCGTGGTGGTATGTCCACCTTTCAGACCTTCATGGCATCACCCCAGTACCCATTGTAGGAGAAAAATGTATTACCTTTTCCGTTACCGATGCAAAACCTTTTGTAGGATGTTGCGTCCTCATGTCATACACATGAAATTTTCCTTCCAAGGATGTGGCGACTAATTTATTCATCATGATATCCTTCCTGTCAAACTCCAAACTGCAGACCTGTAATAAATATAGTAATAACAAGGGTAAAATATAGAGCATGCCATAAACACGGAATCATATATACAATGCAGCTGCCCAGCTAGGACGGTGCCATCACACTCCAATGGTCGCTCACAGTGTAGAATGTCTGTGGATTGGTGATCAATGTTTTCCTGTGATAATCCCTGTGAAGGAGGCTCTAAAGAAATGAATGGAGTGTTGATAGGATGTTATTAATGTCTGAGTTGTGAAGTCATTAGGATGCCTGAGAACTCTTAAAACAAACTGGTGGTTCCTGTGAAATGTCAAAAGTTTTTTTTTTGTTTTTTTTTTAATAGCAGTGCCCATTTAAAGGAACATTCCAGACAATAAGGATACAGTGTGTTACACCTTTCTGCAGAGAGCAGGAAGTAGTTGTTTTACAGAACTATTCTGGTCAGTGACTGAGGAAAGGTAAGGGTCCGTTCACACTACAAATTTGTCGCGAAGATACGCAAACCCTCCCATTGAAAGACATAGCAGGAGGGATTTGGCGCAGGATTCGGTGCGGAGACCGAGGAGACCGCGTGCTGAATACGTAGTGTGAACAGGCCCTTAAAACTAAAATAAAAACCACCATACCCCATTTTTGATATTGGTCTCCCATCTTAGGGACATGTTGCGCAGATCAAACAGCTTGATATCCCCGTTGTCGTAGCCGGCACACACAACACGCTCCTCCTGGTTGTAGGCATCACCTTCAGTATAAAACAGGGGCAAACATTGTCAAAATTACGCATACATATTCACTTCTTGCTACTTTTATAGACACTTCTGTACATCGCACAATAGTATTACACGGAAGTTTATAAATCAGAACACAAAAAGACGCCTTTTTAACATGTTTCATGTAAATCTGAAGTCGAACACTAAAATAATCAGGCAGGGGGGGTGGGGGAGAAAATAAAAAAACACTGGTTCACAGCAGCCAGCGTCCTGCAGCTCTGCTAGCTGTAATGTCACATACCCGGCTGAGTGACTGCCCACTCAGCCAATCAGTGACTGGGGCGGGACCCTGCCCCTGTCATTGACTGGCTGAACGGGTAATCGCTCAGCCGAGCCATGGTGTTGCTGCTGGAAAAGTCGGGTACGTGACGTACTCTGTTTCCAGCAGAGGATGATGGCCGCCTGCAGTTAACGGGACCCAGGAGTGGCGCAATGGAGGCATGAGGACAGGTAAGTTCACCTGCCGATTTTAGTGTTCATGGGACTTCCTCTTTAAGCTTGGGGCTCCACAGCAAAGTATCATCACTAATAAAATGAAGTGAAATTTTGATTTCATTTACAACATGCTTGACCTATTATTATTAAAATTATATGCGACAACTGAATGAATTGTATTACGGCCAGAACGCTTAGAATCTAGAATCAATGTAAGTCACCTTTTCCTCCTCACGTGAGGTTGTGCTAAGTTTGTGATTCTATAATGCCAGCGAAGGGAACAAAACAGTAATAGATTCCAGGCTTTAGCTGTCCTTATTGTTGTACATGGATATAATATATTTACCAAATGCTACAGTCCAGCAATCTCTTTTGGCTTCTCCTTCTACTGGTTCCATGTTGGCAACTGGGGTGTCTTTTTGTCTCGTGTCCCAAACCTTTACAGTTCCTGTAAGGAAAGTAGAGAAAAGTGTTAATAAAATTACATATAATGTCATATACTCACCACGCATGAGGCCAACCATGGCATACACAAGTATACATGCACCGAATACTGCTAAAAGCTGGATGATGAAGGGGAAAAAAAACACTAAACCCCCCACTACTTGTGCAATAGTATTAATGCACACATGGGATCACATGTACATACCACTTACGCTGCTCTGTGATCCAGTATTTTCTTAAAAAACATTTGTTGACAGTGTCTGCAGAATCCTCAGAGCGCTGCCCTCCTCCAGAATGACTGACAGCTGTCAGTCCAGGGATAAGAAAAAATCTGGATCGCAGAGCAGCGCATATGGTATGTACACACTGTGATTGGCAATGGGAAACTGACAGCAGCGATATATGCATATACATGCTGTCAGTTTCCCTTCACTGAAGATTAGCTATCGGTGAATACAGTGGTACTTTGGTTTAAGGGTAACTTAGATTAAGAGCGTTTTGGTTTAAGAGCTCACTGTACTGGGTGGGAGGCAGAGCGGGGGAGGGGTATGGCCTGAACAGGGTGGTCTACAGCACTGTTCTATGACCCAGGAAGTCTCCCTCCCTTTCCAAATCATAGCAGATCCAACTCAGGCTGGGGCTTACATCAGAGGACAGGACTGTGGAGGTAATCTCTTCATAGCTGTAACCCCTCTCTCCCCGGACAGAGAGTCCTGCATGTATGTGCCCGCATCTGTCCTGCTCATTCCTTCATGCTCCCTGCAGTCTCTGTCAGCCCTTGTGTTTCCCATCCTCTCCATTCCTGCTATAATGTGCCTGCACTTACACTCAGCTATACTGTGCCTGCACTCACGCTCAGCTATACACACTGCTGCTATACTGTGCCTGCACTCACGCTCAGCTATACACACTGCTGCTATACTGTGCCTGCACTCACACTCAGCTATACACACTGCTGCTATACTGTGCCTGCACTCACGCTCAGCTATACACACTGCTGCTATACTGTGCCTGCACTCACGCTCAGCTATACACACTGCTGCTATACTGTGCCTGCACTCACACTCAGCTATACACACTGCTGCTATACTGTGCCTGCACTCACACTCAGCTATACACACTGCTGCTATACTGTGCCTGCACCAACGCTCAGCTATACACACTGCTGCTATACTGTGCCTGCACTCACACTCAGCCATTATGGGGATCTGCAGTTCCATCCTGTATCTACAAACAGCTAATGTTTTTTATTAAGTTTATGCTCTTACTATACATTATACTCCACATGCTGATTGCTATACTGTACAGTAACTTATAATAAAACATATCCAGCTTTTTCTAATTCTTTGTTTTATTTGTTTTACATGTTATTCATTATTTTTGGGGTGTGGAACCAATTGTCTACATATCAGTGATTTCTTATGGGAAGTTTTGCTTTGGTTTAAGAGTGGATTTGGATTACAATTATAGTCCGGGATCCAAGGCACCAGTGTACTAGGGATCCATACAGATTGGCGAAGAAGCATGGTTCCTATGAAATGCTGACATGAACACAAGCTGGTGAAGTTAAAGGGGACATGTCATCGCTTTCATGCCGCGTGAAATGGGACTATAAGGATAAAGCAGACAGTTTGCATCAGAAAAGAAAAAAAGAATAAAAAGATCACAGAAAACTACTTTAGCTACCAATATATGTTTATTTAGTAGGCCGCTGAAGCTAGTTTTCATTATCACAAAACGCCTTTAAATCTTATTTTACAGACGACTTACCATCCCGGCTTCCTGTAACAATCTCCGGAGCTCCTTCCCCAATACCTAAGCCGCCAACTCCATCTATACAGTTGACTATCTCCTTGTGCCCCTTCACAGAGTACACTGGGGTATCTGCAGCTTCCAGATTCCTAGAAAGCAAATATAATTTTTTCTATAGCAATATGAGGTCAACTGTGTTATAAAAGCTTCTCCGTTATGTCCTGTATACACCCCAATTGCCTAAATAAACTCTTCTGGCAGGAAAGATTTTTTGCTTTATACTGCAAATAGAAGCCAAGTGGACCGATTCAAGTAATATAGATCAGCAGCGTAGTATCAGACACTTTACTGTTGTCTTTATTCTACATTTTTAAATTATTCACCAGTTTGGCCACAAGATGGCGATGTATGACATATGATCCACAATACAGTGTGTTATTCCAGGTTGGATTGCCTGAAATCACAGCCAATTCTACTGTTAATGCTCACAGGAAGTAATCTTACTGTAATTTGATAGTATGCAATGACTTATTACTGAGTTACTGTGCATATTGCTGGTTGGCATCAATATTTCTTAACACGATTAGAGTAAAACAGGAATAAAAACGTCGTTTAGCACATTATCCTCCTAACTTTTTTGCACCGTCCCTTATATTGGCGTTACTAGCTAACAAACCAGAAAAGCAGCAATTGCCAGTTTAGTTATTATTCTTACAACGTCCAACCCTGAAATCCAAGCAAAAGTCAAACCCTAGTGTTAACACATCTTCTACAAAGGAGTTGTGAATTTAAAAGACTTCAATGACCGGAACATAAGGGTTAATAACAGATTTTAAAAAAAATTGACAAACACAGCTTACTTTCATGCAAAAACAGCATCACCCCTGTCCCCAGGTTTTGTGTGGTATTACAGTTCAGCTCCAGTGACTTCAATGGAATTAAAGGGGTTATCCAGCGCTACAAATACATGGCCACTTTCCCCCTACTCTTGTCTCCAGATTGGGCGGGGTTAAAAACTCAGTTCCATTGAAGTGAATGGAGCTTAATTGCAAACCACACCTGAACTGGAGACAAGAGAGGGGGAAGAGTGGCCATGTTTTTGTAGTGCTGGATAACCCCTTAAGGGTGCGTTCACACGTGACGGATCTGCAGCGGATCCCTGCCCTGTACACTTATGGGCAGACAAACTCGCAGTGGGATGGACATCGGTGGGGCAGCGCACTGATTGACTGAGCGGGAAATGCCGGGAACCCTAAAGCAAGCTGGAGTGTGGAGAAGGTGATGTATACGCTCCGGTGGCGGGGGGGGGGGGGGGGGGGGGTTTAACGGGGCAGACTGCTGACCTACAGCGGGATGTCCATCCCGCTGCGAGTTTGTCTGCACATAGAGTATACATGGCAGGGATCCGCGGCGAGAGAAATGCGCTGCGGATCTGTTATGTGTGAACGCCCATTTACTCGTATTACTAACCAGGGCAACTCCATACAATGGCCTATATATAGAAGAGACACTGCCATGATACTACTCCACATGCTTTCCACAGATAGGTGTGAAGAACTCCCGCTGGGGGATCAGGGCACAAAAACAAGTATCCCATCTATAGAGGAACATGGAGTGGTATCATGGCACTGATTCTTTACTGGTGTTTAAGAGATTTGGGGGTGAGGGGTGTGTGGATCTACTATAAACAGCGCCACTCCTGTCCACCAGGTGGTGACTGGTTTTGCAACTCAGCCCTATTTACCTGGATGAAGCTTTTGTTTTAACACCAGAGACCCGAGTGCATAGACAGGAGTAGGGCTGTGTCTGGGGGGAAACCCACATCTCAAATAACACTTAACCCCTATATAATCCAGCAGATATTCCTGTTTAAAGAGCGCCTCTATCTGCAACATCTTACCAGACATTGAGGTTTCCTCCAAAGTCACCAGTGGCAAAGTATCTCTGTTGTAGTGAACTGGCTCCAAATGTTCCACATTTCAAGGGCTTTGGTTTTTCGATCTATTAAATGCATAAAAAAACCATAAACACATATATTACTTATGTATCACTTGGTATACAATATCTTACAGGGAAAGAAATGCTACAGATAACACAAAGCTGCCTGGGACGACTCCTACTCCTTCCTATGTGCAGGATATAGTCATGAATACCTATGGTTGTATCCTAAGATCATGGCAGCCTGTATGTAAGACACTGAATAGAGCAGATCTGTCCATCTCTTACAGCAGGAAATCCCAGCACAGCCTTGTCAGTGGGTATAGCTGGGGAATATTGCTTATTGCCGCCCGTACGCTGGACAGATATTTCCACGTAACTAGATTAACCAACATAGCATGTTTATTACCAAGTCTACGACCCCTGTAAATATTCACGACACTCAGAGGTGGCATCAGAGGGGACAATCCTTAGAAGTCTGGTGCGCTCCGAGGTGTTTACACATCTAGCCGTGTCCCCACTGGCCTAGTAAAACCAAGAAAGTTTTTTGTGAATCCTCCCTGAGGAATTGTATCGTCCCCAGCTCCCGAGTCAAAACATGTTATCACGTTCTATTGGGACCTTCTCCTCTAGTCCTAAGAGATCATGATAAACACCATGTACAATAGTATAGAAGGACGGCTTATCGGCACAGCTTATGGTTATTTAACTTTTACGGTAGCTTTGGCTGTCCAGGCATGGTGGGAATTGTAGTTATGCAACAGCTAGAGGGCAGCGGGTGTGACACATGATCATTACAGTGTCTAGTCTATACACAAAGCCTTCAAACCCAAATCAATAGTACAGGCGATTTTAAGAAACTTTGTATTTGGGTTTATTAGCCGAAAAATGCATTTTTATCATGAAAAAGCAGTTTGAAGCTCCCCCCCCCCCCCCGTCTTCATTGTTCCCTATGGAGAGGGGAGGGGTGGAGGGAGATGAGGCACCTAAACAGGACAGCAAAAAGTTAATTTACTGCTACATCACCGGGCTATCTCCTCTGAAGTCAGCACTGACTTCTGAATACCAGCTTTCACACAGGTCCCACTGTGTAATCCTTTGTTTTCTGCTCTCTGCTGACGACTAATCTCCCTCCTTCCTCCTCCCCTCTCCATAGATTAGACAGGGCTCAACTGGTGTAAAAGTCGAGATTTCCTGATAATGAGCAGTGGATGAAAGAGAGAGAGAGAGAGAGAAAGGGGGGGGACCTGGGGAAAGTCTTTTTGAATGCAGATAATGGCATATTTGCCTAATAAACCCAATTACAAAGTTTCTTAAAATCACCTGGACTACTGATTTCTGCACCAACAAAATAAATTACGACAGTGACACTTTAAGAGAAAGGGCCTGACTGTGATCAGCTGTGGTGTGTGTCAGAATACATATACCAATGTGAAGCTTGGCATTACCTTAGGAAGCACTGCATGCTATAGGTGACTACCACTGCCCCCACACTGCTAAGGGTCCTAATGCACAAAGCTATTATCGGCCTAAAATCCTGATGACGATAGCGACAGTCTCTTCTTTTCAGACCGCCGCTCTCTTCTATGAGCCACCCGATCTAAACATCCCCTCCCATAGCTACCCACTCGATGTCTGTGCGTGTATTAGCACAGACAGCGAGTGGGGAACGAGAAGGAAGCGAGTGCTGACCTGATAGTTCGTCCCTAGTTTCCTCCTCAAGATAGGGCCCTAAGACCAGAGTAATCACACACAGTACTGCAGAACACCAACATGGCCGCCTTCAGAGTTTTTACGAGGTGGTGTTCAGGTAACAATTGTCAAAAATGACACACACAAAAAGGGCCACAACCTTTTCATTTTTTAGGTCAACATTTTCAAGCCAACAAGTTGCACTTTCTATTGGCGCCATCTTTAGGTACATCTAACTTTTTATTTTATTTTTGGGAGGCAAATTAACAGAATGCAGCAAGTCTGGTATAGCTTTTTTTTTCTGTAGCGTTCACCACAAGGGATAAATAAGGAGATAATATTATAGATGTGGTGATACCAAATATGTGTTTTTATTTATTATGTTTTATATTAGAATTATTTTGTAAGGGAAAAATGTGTGTTTTTTTGGAAGGGGGTATTTTCTTTATTTAAGAAAATTATTTTTTCCAAAACTTCAATTTTTACTTTTTAACTTTTTATTAGTCCCACAAAGGGACTTTGAAATATAATCTTCAGATTGCTAATATAATGCACTTTATTACTAGTGTATGATCCTGTCATCATAGCATTGATAGGCGGCCTAACCAGACCTGCCAGAGGCAAAACAGAGTAGGCACAAATATATGAGATACCTTGGGGCCTTCAATAGACCCCCTGCTGCTAAAGAAATCCATCTGCATCCCAGTCATTGTGTCACCCCGGGGCTGATGGGGTAGTAGAAGCTCAGAAACCACTTAAGAGGCCTCAATCACAATTTACCCACAGCATCTAAGAATCAATATATACTATACTATATACATATACTATACTATAATACAAGAATTAAAGGTTTCTACACTTTTGGAGCCTCTCTGCCTCCAACACAGGGGTCTTCTGTCCACTGCTCCAGTTCCCAGACCCCCGATGGCTTTCTGGCCTGACAAGGGAACTGGGACGTGACAGGCCCGCTCTGCCAATCAGTGGCCGAGGCGAGACCCTGTCACGAACCGGGTCCCCACTCAGACCAGGGAGCAGCTGTGGGACCAGCAACCGAAGCGGGGGCCAGCAGACCCCTGCGCTGGAGACAGGGAGGTAGGTGCATGTTGTTCTGTTCAGCCAGATCTTTAATATACCACAACGCTCAGTCCAATATTGCACAGGGACGATACATACTCCAAGTAATATAAAGCAGCGCTCGGGAAGAAACGGGTAGCGTGTTGCCTAGCAACAGAGGAAAGAAGCAGAACATGCCGGAGGCGTAACACAGACTTCTCTCTCCATTCGCTTATCTTGGTGGAGTATTAGTAAGAAAGTTCTATAAAGTTTTATACCTAAAGCCCAGTGTCACTTGTATGCTCAGGTGACACAAGAGTGCATGTTAGAAAATGATATAATATATAGTATATTACGACACAGAGGTTTCGATGACTATTACTTATGTCTGCTCAAATTCTCTACAGGGTTACGTATGGTTTATTTAAAATGGCCGCCACATAGCACCACATTGCATGGGCTGCATCATGACACAAGGTGCAGGTTGTTGGGGATATGTAACTTTCTGACAGCCCACACATTATTCCTCCATACACTCATGGATGGGTCACGCGTCTGTATATAACATGCTGCAATACAAGGTACAGACACTAGCAAATGTACAGAGCTGTGTTATGTAAGCAAATAATAGAGGCCAAAGCACTTACATGAGCGCCACAGCCCCTTTAATCAGCTGATCATTGGGGGTACCAGGATTTAAACGTCCTCTCATGTGATATTGGGCGTTGTTGCTTTCATTCACCCCCTCATCCTTAAGGCCCTATTCCACGGGTCGTTTAGAGGAGCAATATCGTTCGTATTCGGCCGATAACGGCCGCTACGAACGATATTCGTCCCGTGGAATAGAGTGCAACGATCAGCCGACATCGTTCATGTCGGCTGATCGTTGCAGTCGCTTGTTTTTCAACATGTTGAAAAACAAGCGACTGATATAGCAGCGATCTGCTGCCGTCGTTCCGTTGAATAGGACCGTCGGCAGCAGATGCTGCTATATCCTATGGGCTGCCCGGACGATCAGCGATCCCCCGGGCAGCCCCCCCAGCAGCTCCCCGCCGCCCCTCCCGCACTCACCCGCTCGCTGACGCCGCGTTGAATAGCGGCGGCAGCGAGCAGGGAACGAGGAGCAAACGAGCGCTAATAGCGCTCGTTTGCTCCTACAAACGACTCGTGGAATACGGGCATTAAACCGCACTGTGTTGAGTTGCCTTGTCTTATGTATTTTACCCCCTTATCATACATACAGTGCCCTGGAAGTAATGAAGCTTTACAATGAATAAGAATCTTATAATATTCCTATATAATAAACAACTACCTGGAATGTTTTCTTTGTTTTACCACAATAGAAACATAGGGGTCCTGATCACCATTTACTGCAATATTATAAAAAAAAAAAAAAATGTCTCTGTTTAGATACTTTTGCAATATATCCAACAACAGGACATGGCTTAAAGTGAATATACCATCGGGTACATAGCTTTAAGTTTATTTTTTTTTACATGAACAGACTGGTACGGGGATGCCATTGCCTTGTTCCTTTTTTTGAACCGTGACCTGGTTCCCGCGCACGGTGCCGTCTATTCCCGGCCTGAAGAGCTGGAGGCGAGCCCACCAGTCCCCAGTGTGTCAGTCTGCCCTCCCCTCTGTGATGCGGCTCCATTCATTCTAATGGAGCCGCTTTACAGAGGGGAGGAGGTAATCTGTTATCGCTCCTGTCCTCTCCATACACAGGAATGTTCTCTATGGGGAGAAGATGGCTTCAGCTTATCTCACTGAGAACACCTGTCCTCATCTCCACGGACATCATCTTTCATTGGAGTCTTGGAAGAACCCTATACAATGTATATGAGCAGCAAGTACGGAAGACAAAAGTATTAAAGGAGAAGTCCGGCAATAGAGCCTGCCCCAGACAGACTCTATCAGAAGATTGCCGATAACACTGATCCCTGCTACGCTATGGCAGAGCAGTGATCAGTGTATGTAATCTAATGTAATAATGTAAAGGGACTTAAAAAGTGTAAAAAAAAAAAATAATAATAAGTTTTTAAAAATGCCCCAAAGCCCCTCCCCCAATAAAAGTGAAAATCACCCATTTTATACATAAAACACAAAAATAATAAATAATGTTTTTTTAAATGACATTTTATGCATAAAATGACAACCCAAAGGTGAAAAAAATAAAAGTGCTCTAGGAGTCACAATACGGCCATTTTAAATATACCTATTTGCAAAAAAAAGTTTTACTGCTAATAGTAAAACGTTAGAAAACCTGCATATCGCTGTGTTCAGACCGACCTATAGAATAAAGGAAAAATGCCAGTTTTACTATAAAGTGCATTACATAAACATGGAACCCCCCCCCCCCCCCAAATTTGCAGAATCGCTTTTGTTTACCCAAGTTTACCCCATAAATGATATTTTTGGGATGCCGGCATTTATTTTATGGCAGATTGAAAGACGCCATTACAAAGTACACCTGCTCCTGAAAAAACAAGCCCTCACATGGCCCTGAAGGTGGAAAAATAAAAGTGTTATGGGTATTAGAAGGAGAGGAGGAAAAAACGAAAACGCAAAAGTGACAATTGGCCCCGTCCTTAAGGGATTAAGGAATACCCGTCATTATAAATTACTTTTGACATGTCATCAGTGCAGTCCACTCCCCAGGCGCTCGCTAACTCTTTACCCTCATAGCTTCATTCATTGTCTATGGAGCTGCTGGAGATATCAGAGTACAGCAATCAGTTATCCTCAGCGGCTCCATAAAGAATGAATGGAGCAGCTGGTCATGCGCCGACCCACTGCTCCATTCAAGAGATCTTGTAGAGATCCTCAGGGAAAGAGTGGATAGGGGATAAGTGAAAATAACTTAGCACTTTAAGTGTAGTAAGAGTGTGTGTGTGGGGAGTTATCTCCGCACCTGGCATATATCAGTAAAAAGTGGCATAGTGGGTCAAGGATTTATATAAGACCGACGTACAGATACAACCTTAATAAATCCTTCATAGATAGGAATTTACTACGGCTGGCGTATCACACGCTGGTCCTTTGTCAGGTCACAGGGACAGTCTTCATGGGTGACCCCCACTGGTCAGGAGACAAGCGCCATCAATAATCTCCATTCTGCAGCCCCATAGACTTAGGACAAGTTCACACAGAGCAAAAGGGGCGGATTACGTGAGGAAATATTTCTGCCTGAAATCAACTGACACGGAGTTCCGAGCAGAATATAAGCAGAATGCAAGCAGAATCCCTGCGTATTCCACTAGGAAAGTGTTCAGCTCGTAATCAGCTCTTGACAAATTCAGCGCGGAATACTCGAGGAATCCGCGCTGAATCCGCATGCATTCAGCACTGAAATTCAGCGAGTATTTGGCGAGTAAACTAGACTATACCAGAATATATACTAGAATCCTCCTCCCCCCCCCTTTTCCCCATTTCCGCGCTGATTCAGCGCGTAATTTCCGCTTGTATTACGCTTGTATTCCGCGCTGAATACGCGCATATTCCGCGCTTAAACAGAAAATCAAAACCCCATTGGTTTGTATAGGCTTCCGCTAGCGGAAGAATGAACATGTTCATTCTTCTGGCGGAAAGCGGATTAGTTCAGTGCGGAAATTCCACCGTGTGAACTGCAGAGCAGAATTTCCATTCAACACAATGGAAATTAGCTCTGCACCTATTTTAACGGCTGAAATGGAGCTCCGGCCGCCATCTACATCCACTCACAATATGTTTGAGGCACCCTGTTCTTTTGGGCACATCTCCCATCTTTCATACCATAAGTAGCATACCTGGTTGACAAAGGTTCCTCTGACCGAAAAGGCCCGATTGGGTGTACTAATTTATGTGTGATGAGAACTCTTTTTTGAAAATAATACATGAAATATAAAAATAAAAAGATGGCATTATAAATACTGGTCCGAGAGTCGAGTGCGGTTGTTATATAAACATTGACTTTTTCTGATCAACCTGCACCAACATAGACGGAGTGCACGGACAGAATACATTACAGATCGCCTTATTACCAGTATCACCCCCTTATTACCAGTATCACCCCCTTATTACCAGTGTCACCCCCTTATTACCAGTGTCACCCCCTTATTACTAGTACCACCCCCTTATTACCTGTCTACCCCCCTTATTACCAGTATCACCCCCTTATTACCAGTGTCACCCCCTTATTACCAGTACCACCCCCCTTATTACCAGTGTCACCCCCCTTATTACCAGTGTCACCCCCCTTATTACCAGTGTCACCCCCCTTATTACCAGTGTCACCCCCCTTATTACCAGTGTCAACCCCCCTTATTACCAGTGTCACCCCCCTTATTACCAGTGTCACCCCCTTATTACCAGTGTCACCCCCCTTATTACCAGTACCACCCTCTTATTACCAGTGTCACCCCCCTATTACCAGTGTCACCCCCCTATTACCAGTACCACCCTCTTATTACCAGTGTCACCCCCCTTATTACCAGTGTCACCCCCTTATTACCAGTACCACCCTCTTATTACCAGTGTCACCCCCCTTATTACCAGTACCACCCCCTTATTACCAGTGTCACCCCCCTATTACCAGTACCACCCTCTTATTACCAGTGTCACCCCCCTTATTACCAGTGTCACCCCCTTATTACCAGTACCACCCTCTTATTACCAGTGTCACCCCCTTATTACCAGTGTCACCCTCTTATTACCAGTGTCACCCCCCTTATTACCAGTACCACCCCCTTATTACCAGTACCACCCCCTTATTACCAGTGTCACCCCCTTATTACCAGTACCACCCCCTTAATTACCAGTGTCACCCCCCTTATTACCAGTGTCACCCCCCTTATTACCAGTGTCACCCCCTTATTACCAGTGTCACCCCCCTTATTACCAGTGTCACCCCCCTTATTACCAGTGTCACCCCCCTTATTACCAGTGTCACCCCCCTATTACCAGTGTCACCCCCCTATTACCAGTACCACCCCCTTATTACCAGTGTCACCCCCCTATTACCAGTGTCACCCCCCTATTACCAGTGTCACCCTCTTATTACCAGTACCACCCCCCTTATTACCAGTACCACCCCCTTATTACCAGTGTCACCCCCTTATTACCAGTGTCACCCACCTATTACCAGTACCACCCCCCTTATTACCAGTGTCACCCACCTATTACCAGTACCACCCCCCTTATTACCAGTGTCACCCACCTATTACCAGTACCACCCCCCTTATTACCAGTGTCACCCTCTTATTACCAGTACCACCCCCTTATTACCAGTGTCACCCCCCTATTACCAGTGTCACCCCCTTATTACCAGTACCACCCCCTTATTACCAGTACCACCCCCTTATTACCAGTGTCACCCCCCTATTACCAGTGTCACCCTCTTATTACCAGTACCACCCCCCTTATTACCAGTGTCACCCCCCTATTACCAGTGTCACCCCCTTATTACCACCTTATACCTCCATCTCATTGATCACGTGTGACTCCTCCCTGTGGCAGTTACCGGCTCCCAGTTACCATGGTAACGTGTATACACTGACACTACAGAAAGCCTAATAAGCAGTGAATGATCGGGCAGTGACCGTGCTGATCCTGATACAGTGCAGACACTGGGCCCTATGATCTCCCGCGGTATCAGATGCTGCTCACCTCCCGGATGAGCTTGGTCTCCCCGTGCTGGATCTCATAGATCTGCAGGATCCCGCTCCCCCGGGCCAGATTGCCCAGACAGACGAACTTGGCGCTGCACGGGATCCATTTGCAGTCGAACAAGGTGTAATTCACCGACTTCTGGACGTGCGCGATAATCTGCGGCTTCTCCAGCGGAGACGACATGGCTGCAGCCCGACAAGCGCTAGTGTGCGGCCGATACTGACACTCACTGACCCAAACACACAGGCCCCGCCTCTACCTGTCTCCAACAACGATTTCTGAAGCCTAGGGCTGCCCTAATAATTGCCTGTTCAAAATCATCTAATAGCAGCGCCGTATTTTCTTTTTTATAAAATATATCTAAAATATCAATCCCGAAAAAAATCAACTAATTATCTTGACATCTGCCTCATGCGGGTACGTGATAAATTATGACAGGCGATGAAGATGTTAGTATACAGGCAGGCGTTAGACAGCTTAGTCACGTGATAGGCAAGAGAGGGCGATCGCGGGGCCTGTTGTGGTGACGTCATTGTGAAAATGATCTATTTTTTTCACTGAGCGCTGTAGCCCCGCCTCTTTCTGCCCCCGGATGTCCGCGGCTTACACGTGTTTGGAGAGATTTAGTGGTGTAATAGTCTAATAACGATGGAGACGGAGAGCGCAGCGGACTCCGGGGAGGGCTTCACCAGCGTCACCGCCAAGAGGGGTAAGAAGAGGCGGGCGGCGGCGGAGGAGAGAGCCATGGACACCGGGGAGCAGCCCAGCAAGAGGCCGGACTTCCCTCCCATCTCTGGGGACAAGCTGATGGTGTGTATGCGGGGCTGTCACCCAGTCTATAGTGATAGATACATGGGATACTGGCTGTTATAGGGGCATTACAGCCATCTCCAGCCTAAAGCCGGACTACAACTCCCAGCATGCCCTGACAGCTATAGGCCTTTGGCTCCCAGGGCATGCTGGGAGTTGTAGTTTGGAAACCGGTTGGGGCTAATGATTTGATCTTCAGACAGTGCTCTGATGCCTATAAGGGTTATTGGGATTGAAGGACACACAGTAAAAAGACATTGAAGTCTCTAGAATGGCTGTTAAAGGAGAACTCCGGCTGAAAGTATGTTATTACTTATGGAAGTAATCGACTAATTCCTAATGTACATTATTTATGGGAAATGCACATACAGGGCTGTTTACCTTAATTTCGTAGATCATGGAGTGTTTAAATTCTCTCATAAAACAGTGACGTCACGAATCAGGTGTCATTCCTATAGAGTGTCCAGCAGGGGGTGCAGTATATGGACTGTACTGAAGTATATAGAAGATTATGTAATGTAAAAATTACACTTTATTAATGGACAATGTGTATGGAGGACACTTGCTCCCCAAATGGAGGGCATCGAGCAGGGAGGGAGAGAGGTGCTGGTGCATCTTACACCTCCTTCCTGCTTGGTGCAGTGGGAAAGAGACACTACTACTACTCCCATCATCTGGTTATAGTGTGAGCAGATGATGGGATGAGTAGTAACAGGGAGATCCCCAGCACCAAGCCCCCCTCCTTAGCCAACATCCCCCACACCTGCCGGTAACCTCCCAGATCTGGCCCCCCAGCCTCCCCCACTGCTGCATGTCCACTCACTTCCCAGCCATTCCCAGACTGCCAGCTCACTGCCGCCCCCATCCTGCCGACTGGCAGTCTGGGACCAGCAGGGAAGTAAGTGGACATGCAGTGGTGGGGGAGGCTGGGGGGCCAGATCTGGGAGATTACTGGCAATGGGTGGGGGGGGATGTCTGCTAAGGATCTCCCTGTTACTACTCCTCCCATCATCTCAGACTATGAGCAGATGATGGGAGGAGTAGTAGTGTCTATCTGCCCCACTGCACCAAGCAGAGAGGGTGGGAGGAGGTAGTTAGATGCGCCGACACCTCTCTCCCTCCCCACTCGGTGCCCTCCATTTGGGGAGCAAGTGTCCTTGCTCCCCAAATTATTCCATACACATAGTCCATTAATAAAGTGTAGTTTTTACATTACATACTCTTCTATATACTTCAATACAGTCCATAGACTTCTACATATACTGCACCTGATTCGTGACGTCACGGGTTTTGAGAGAATTTAAACACTCCATGATCTACTAAATTATGGGAAATAGCAGTATATGTACATTTCCCATAATTAAAGGGGTATTCCCCCCCAAAAAAAAAATATTTTTGCATTAATACATTGCCCACCCCTAGCTTTCAATCTTTCCAATATCAATTTATTATGGATTCTGCATAGTTTTGCTGTTATCTAGGTGCTCCCACCCCCATGGATTGCATAAAATCATCGACTCTCAGTCCACTCCGACACGCTCCCTGCTCCTGGCCCGCACCCTCCGAGACAGCACCACCTGTCCTCAGTCTCTTCAATGGGCCGGGTTAGTGCTTCTAACCCAGTACACTGAAGTAAAGAGGACACTGATGGCAGTGGCTGCTGTTAGAGAGGGAGACAGTGATCAGTGCAGCTGTCACTGTCCCTCTCTAACTGCAGCCACCCCAGTCACCCGTACTTTGTGACCGCCCCAGAGCTCACTCCCTGACTGTAGCTCTGCTACACCGTCTCAGCTCTGCTACGCCATCTCAGCGTCTCAGCTCTGCTACACCATCTCAGCGTCTCAGCTCTTCTATGCCACCATCTCAGCTCTGCTACGCCATCTCACTATCTCAGCTCTTTTACGCCATCTCACTATCTCAGCTCTGCTACGCCATCTCACTATCTCAGCTCTTTTACGCCATCATCACCATCTCAGCTTTGACACCATCATCAGGCAGAAGCATTGCATGATGGGAAATGTAGTTTCCTATCTTGCTAATAGACCATCTTTTAGAAAAACTTGTAACTCAGGAACGGCAGCAGCTAGAAAGATAGGAGACGGCTCGAAATACTCAGAAGAACTTGGTGAGTAAGACGAGCTAGGTTTGGGGGCATTACATTTTTTTTTTGCTCTTAGGGGGAATACCCCTTTAATGTACATTAGGAATTTGTCTAACTTTCCATAAGTTATTACGTATTAAAAATACAGATGAGCACACCTGAGAGCGCGGAATTTATTAACGTTAATCGTTGCCTGGAATATATGGAAAGAGCCATAGGCTGTATCCATGTTTTCTAGGACTCCCTAGGGCTGCATCCAAGTACTTCAGCCACTGGTAATCTTTGGAACTTCTGAGCCGGTCTCTGTAGTGACAGTCTGCTAAGCCAATCACTGTCCGAGATGGGACAGTTCTGTGGCCAGTGATTGGCTGAGCGGCCTGTCACTAAAGACTGGCTCAGAAGTTCCAACAGTGGCTGACGGGAGGATGACACTGGGAGTGCGAGAGGTCTGGTGCTTCTAGGCTGGAATAAAAGACAACGATCAGCTGATCATTCCCTTTATTACACGGATCGATAATTCGCCCAATTGAACGATTAATGATTTCGAAATAACGATGTGTTTTTTATAACGATCAACGTTTAGACTGAACGATATATCATTTAGAAAAATCGTTATTGCTGTCGTTTTCAGATCGCTTAAGCCCATCACACACAGTGTGACTGTTTACAAGAAGCGATCTGCGAATTTTTAGCGAACGACCAACGACGATTTGAGAACACGTTGAAAGACTAAAATGAACGATTTCTCGCACGTTGCTTGGTCGTTCGCTGCGTTTACACTAGGGATGCACGATGCACCGAAATATCGCTACTACTATCGATAGTTTGGGCTAAAAAACGGTTTGGTACCAGGATTTCCTGGTATCGATACTTTGTTAAAGCTGCACTATTAGGCAACTTAACATAAAGTATAACGCAGAGAACACGGCCGGCGGCTAGCTGAGCGCCGGCCGTGTTCTCTATGTGCCTCTCACTGCCCCTGCAGTCTCCTCCTCTGTTCTCTCTCCTTCCGCTCCCGGCGGCGCCAATTTTAAATAGCCGGCACTTTGCGATCGCTAGTGCCGGCTATGTAACTGTGTAGATGCCGCTGTCACACTGACAGCGGCACCTGACCCCTCCTAAGCCCGCTCCATATGCAGCAGGGGTCGGCTACTGTGTGTAGCAGACCCCCGCTGAAATGATTTATGCAGAGGAGCCGGAGCTGCACGGAGGTCTCCGTGGCTGGAGAGGGAGAGGGAGAGGAGGACGGAGAGGGAGAGAGGAGGAAGGAGGAGAAGGCTGGAGAGGGAGAGGAGGACGGAGAGGGAGAGAGGAGGAGGAGGAGGAGGAAGGAGGAGAAGGCTGGAGAGGGAGAGGAGGACGGAGAGGGAGAGAGGAGGAGGAGGAGGAGGAAGGAGGAGAAGGCTGGAGAGGGAGAGGAGGACGGAGAGGGAGAGAGGAGGAGGAAGGAGGAGAAGGCTGGAGAGGGAGAGGAGGACGGAGAGGGAGAGAGGAGGAAGGAGGAGAAGGCTGGAGAGGGAGAGGAGGACGGAGAGGGAGAGAGGAGGAGGAGGAAGGAGGAGAAGGCTGGAGAGGGAGAGCGGGAGGTCCGAGAGAGAGGACACATGTGAGGATCCAGCCGGCTGGCAGGTGGGGGAGGTGCAGGGGCTGGGAGGTGGCGACATCAGCATAAGTATGTGTATAGCGGAGCCGAGTGAGCAGTGTATAGCGGAGCCGAGTGAGCAGTGTATAGCGGAGCCGAGTGAGCAGTGTATAGCGGAGCTGTCTGAGTGATCGCTGTACTCTGTACACAGTTATGTAAAAAACGCAAACCTTTACTTTTAACGTAATAAAATTTTAAAAAAGCTCCATAAATTGGTATCTCTGTAATAGTGCAGGCCTGAAGAGTATAGAAAACATTTCAGGTTTATTATATTCGCTGTCTAGGGAGTATTATATTTCTATTGTGTTTTTTTTAAAATATTTTAGTAAGTATTGAACTGGTATTGAGTATCGAAATAAAAATGTTAGTATCGGTATCGAACTGAAAATTCTGGTATCGTGACATCACTAGTTCACACAAGCCGATTATCGCTCAAATGTGATCGTTATCGCGAAAATTCGAACCATAATTCAATGTAAACGCACCATTACTCGGAGCGATAATCTGCTGAATTGGCCTGACTTGGCAGATTATCTCTCCATGTAATAGGGCCCTGAAACCGTTATCACCCACATCAACCTTCTGCAGAATCCTGCAGCTAGCAGACTGGCACAGTATTTTTGAGGCCCTTTACCACACACAGTCTGCGCCATTTACTGGTGTAATGTAAATATACTGTGGCGGCGGCTCCATCCATGGCGTAATCATCTTGCAAATTTTGCGTAGACGACCATTGCACCGGCATTTTTGACTTTTTAAGGCTAAAGCAGGTGGTATATGGGCGACTTTAGAGGTGCCAGGCCTTAGCTGAGTACTGTCCAGCGAGAAGGTATGTTCACACTGAATAATCCGCGCGGATCACCTGCCGCTCGCCCCCGCGTGTCTCCGCCCGTTCCATAGACTCCATTCTATGGTCGGGCGGATTCTCCCGGCCATCTAAAGAATGAACCTCTTAATTCTTTGGACAGGTTCAATGCGGCTGACCATACAATGGAGTCTATGACGTGGGCGGAGACACATGCGGAGATGCATGCGGGGGCGAGCTGCGGAATCCGTGGCAGGTGTTCTGCACGGATTCCTCAGTGTGAACATACCCAGAGAGAGAGATGTAGTCCTACACCCTGACATCAGACATTAACGTTCCCCTGATATCACAATGTGCTGAATCTCTTTACAGGGGGACAAAGATGAAATGAGGAAGATCCCGGTGCCGTCTCACAGATACACCCCCCTGAAAGAAAACTGGATGAAGATCTTTACGCCTCTCGTAGAACACTTACAGCTTCAAGTGCGCTTCAACCTCAAAACAAGAAACGTTGAGATAAGGGTAAGACCTGAGGGTTCAGTTATCACCTTAGGTTAGTATTCTGTAACACTGTGTCCGATGAGACCTCCACCAATTATGAGACGCAGGGTCTATTGTCTCCTGTGTGTGAATGGCGCCACACTGTGTGGGACTGATGGAGAAATCTGAGCACTGAGACACTGAGGCAGCTGCACCCATGCTCCATTCACACACAAGGGATCCTGGTTCTCGTGAATGGTGGGAGATGGACCGATTGAACCCTCCTATGTATAGGATAGTAATATAACTTCATTAAAATAAATGTATACTCTTTTTCTTTATCTATTTAATTCTCTTAAAAGGGGCGATATGGGCCTATTACGTTGTCTGATAATTGTTTAGCAGGTGCTGCACAAACATTATTAGCGATGTCCGTGCAGCCCTTGCCCAAAGAGTAAATACTTTCTGTCCACACTCCCGATCTTCTCCTGTGCTCTGTATGTGTCCTGGCACTGCGCGCTGTGGCTTCAGATTGGCCTGTCTGAGCTGACTGGTTGCCCAGCCAATCACTGGCCGGACTCGTACAGAGCGCAGGAGAAGACCGGAAGCGTGGACAGGTGTAGTATTTACTCTTTGGGCAATTGTCAGCCGTGCAACACTATTACACGTAGCCATGCACGGTTGGCGGCCAATGATTTTAAGTCTGGGGCTTAAAGGAAAAGTCCAGTGAAAACTTTTATTCCGGCATTGTATTGCCCCCCCAAAAGTTATAGAAATCACCAAAATAGACTTATTACAGGAAATTCTTACAAAGTGCTTTTTTTCCCTGCACTTACTACTGCATCAAGGCTTCACTTCCTGGATAACATGGTGATGTCACTTCCTGGATAACATGGTGATGTCACAACCAGACTCCCAGAGCTGTGCGGGCTGTGGCTGCTGGAGAGGATGATGGCAGAGGTATGCTCAGTGTCCTGTGTCCCTCAGTGTCCCCCTGCCATCATCCTCTCCAGCAGCCACAGCCCGCACAGCTCTGGGAGTCGGGTCGTGACATCACCATGTTATCCAGGAAGTGACATCACCATGTTATCCAGGAAGTGACATCACAATGTTATCCAGGAAGTGACATCACCATGTTATCCAGGAAGTGACATCACCATGTTATCCAGGAAGTGACATCACCATGTTATCCAGGAAGTGAAGCCTTGATGCAGTAGTAAGTGCAGGGAAAAAAGCACTTTATAAGCATTTCCCGTAATAAATGTATATTGAGGATTTGTATAACTTTTGGGGAGCAATACAAAACTTGAATAAAAATTTTCACTGGACTTCTCCTTTAAATAACAATCAGCCGATCGTTTCATTGGCTGGTTGTTGTCTCTATTACACAGTGATAGTCGGCTGAGTTGGCATATCGCTCTGTGTAATTGGGCCCTAAGCCTATGAATAAAGCAGTTACATACACTTCTGGAACAGATCTGTTACATGTAAATGTATCCTGATGGCATCGTCTAATGTCTCGCCTTTCTTTCTCCAGACTTGTAAAGAGACGTCAGACGTCGGCGCACTCACAAAAGCGTCGGACTTTGTGAAAGCCTTTATACTGGGTTTCCAGGTAGAGGTAGGTCTTCTATGTCTCTGCTTTGACAACATTTGCTGCAGTATAGCCACATATTGGATCTCAGAGTTTAGCCATTAAAGGGTTTTCCAGGGAACAGTAAGGTTAGTGTCACTGTCGTGATATAAACCTCTTGACGTGTCATAGACCCGGGTCGATCAAAACTATGACATTTGTCTGTGACATATCAAAAATTTTGATCAGTCTGGATCTGAGTGTTTATACCTATACCAATAGGGAGATAGAGCGGGGAGAGGACTGCAGTTGCAACACTGTCTTCTCCCCACTCAATCTCCCGATCGGTATGGGCCAAAGTTGGCAGATCATAAGTTTACACCAATAGTCACTTGTCCCGGAGGGATATCTGGCTAGTCCTGTGTTTTAAGACTCTTGAATAAGGCTCCATGGGCTCTTTTGCATATTCATGTTTCCCAGGGAGCAATGCACCTAGGATTTCACTGCATTGAGCGCTTTAACCAGCAGCCGGCAGTGTTATCCGTTTGGCTGGTCTCCCTGAGATCAGTGATCTGTTTTTCATGTTAAATTTGAGGTCAGTGCATGGTGTCTCCAGCCTATTCTTCCAGTTAAGACTGGGATGTTGTATGTTGTTCTTGGTCATCATTCAACCCAATGAATATCACAATTTTTTTAGTACTCATCAGGGTTTTAAAGACTTTCTTCTGAAGGATGACAATGGCTGCATCAGCTGTCAGATCACTTGAGGACTCCGTGTCTCTCCTATTATATGATTGATGATGTCCTTTTGTCTTTTCCAGGATGCTTTGGCTTTAATTCGACTTGATGATCTATTCTTAGAATCTTTTGAAGTCACAGACGGTAAGTTGTACAACTAATTGTTCACTCAGCGAACGCTATAAAGGAAGACCTTGTATGTCTACCTTGACGTGTGCATTTTACTTTCTGGGAAGCCTCACAATGTATTTGCCCAGGCTGCAGAGGACTTTTATGCAGATACATAAAACACTGCATCGGATTATATGAAGAAAAAATAAAATATATATATATATATATATATCTCAGACTGTCTCCTTCTGCTATCGTGTGCTGTTGTCATATGTATAGGTGACCTAACAGATCTATTTTCCCAGAATTACCTATCAGATTCAGTAACTTTAAACTTTTTTTTTTTTTCTACAGTCAAGCCCTTAAAGGGAGACCATCTTTCTCGCGCCATTGGCAGAATAGCTGGAAAAGGAGGAAAGACAAAGTTCACCATTGAAAATGTAACGAGGACAAGGATAGTTCTTGCTGACTCGTACGTATGCACTTTCTTACCTATCAGTATGTGGGGGACATTGACCTTATTCCCTGAATGTGCTGAGGAGCAGCCGCATGATCTTTGGCTGATGTCGGCTTCTGGGAATGCGGGATGACAGTGTATGTGGTTGTAGTTTTAGCAGCTTTTGATGTTCGGTCCCATCTACACTTTCCTATAGCACTTTGTTACAGCACTTGGTCATGGCCTCTCTCCCTACATGAGCTGGTACTGCTGCCATTCAGGATATAGACCCCACTGACTAATACGCACAACCTGTAGCCGCATGACTTGTATTGAATTGTAATCTATATATTTATCTCTTATAGAAAAGTGCATATTTTAGGATCATTTCAAAACATCAAGATGGCAAGAACGGCGATTTGTAACCTCATCCTGGGTGAGTATAGCTGGCACTACCAACCAGGCTGCTGGTGTCCTGGAGCCATGATGATGTGAGATGTCTCTGCACAGTGTAACGTCCATTATAAGGCCCATGTTGAACCCTGCCTTGCTAATCTGGCCCCATTATATAACAACATTTGTATGGCCCCACGAAGCAGTCTCACTCTGTTTTATGGATGTTCTCCTACTTTACAGGACAGAAATTGATAGCGTACTACTAGTATATACCTGCAATCTCCAGGATCATCATCTTTTGCTGGTTCCGCTTGGGTTTCCCTGGAGTACTTGGTCATTAAAGGGGTACTCCAGCGTGGGGGCTATTTTGGGATCTGGCCAAGGAGGAGGTGGCTGAGAGAAAAGACGTCCACTCACCTCCTCAGATCCACGTTGGGTCCCGTATAGCGGCGCTCCGGTCCCCGGCCGCTTCCTGGTGTCTGGCGCGAGACGTGACTTGAAACTGATCCCGCCTCTGTCACTGACTGGCTGAGCGGACTTGAGACGTCACGTCTCGAACCCGCGTCAGACACCAAGAAGCGGCTGGGGACCGGAGCGCCGCAATACGGGACCCGCTGCTGGATCCGGAGAGGTGAGTGGACGTTTTTTCTCTCAGCCACCCTGGCCAGATCCCAAAATAGCCCCCCCCCCCCCCCCCTGCTGGAGTACCCCTTTAAAGAGACTATGGAATTAGATGAATGCTGCTCAAACTAAAGAGTCATTGGGGCGGTCCCTGGTGGCTTCTTGCCTGCTCCACTAACCTTGACTGATCGCTCTCTGTTTGGGTATAAGAAGTTCCATCAGTCACTGCTGATGAGGGGAGAAGCTGCCGGGGATCTCCATCATGACTCCGGTTCGAGCAACATGAATTAGGATGAAGGGTAGAGATGAGCGAATTTACGGTAATAAAGTGAAGCTCTTTGTAATCTTTGCAAACCCCTCCTCAGCCGACTGCATTTTAATTCTCTGCCGCTCCTCACCAGGTGCTGGGAAAAGCTGGATCAGTCCTGTGAAGCTTCTCCCAGTTTCCCAGGACTGGATCCAGCTTTTCTCAACACTCAGGGAGAAGCGGCAGCGAGTTAAAGGGAACCTGTCACCCTGGCTGCTGGGGTAAAGCCCACCTGCACCCCCCCCGGTGGAGCCCCTTATATTTATCCACCTCTCAAAGTCCCGGACCCCATCCCGCCACCGAGACTGGAGCAGTCATTCTCTATGGGCGTCGGACTCATCTCTGGTATGTGCGCGCACGGCTTCAGACAGGGATTTCTTGGCAGCGGGACGGGGACTGGGACTTTAAAGAAGGGTTAAGTATAAGGGGCTCCACCGGGGAGTCGGCCGGGCTTCACCCTGGCAGCCGGGGTGACAGGCTTCCTTTTAGACAACAGGCTCATGAGCGGATTGCAGAGATTACAAAGAGCTTCACTTCATTATTACTGTAAATTTGCTCATCTCTACCTGGTTCCCTTTAACTGTAGTGGACTAACAATTTAGTCTCTGGATACAGCAGCATGAAGTTAAAGCTACTGCACCTATCGCCCATATAGCATATCCATGTGATATAACTGTCTGCCCTGAGGCCACCAAAAACTCCAGTCAGACCAGTTTCCTATCGAAGCTTTTTTTTAAATTGCAGAAATCTTACCTCACAGTTCATGAAGTCGGTCATATATCTGATCCTATTACTTTGAATCATCAACTCTTATTACTAGAGATCAGCGAATCGCTCATCTAAGTGAAGCACTTTGTTTGATCTGCGCTGATCTGCTCATCAAGCCGCCGAATGCTCCACTCCTTGCCGCTCCACCTCGGGTGCCGGGGAAAAGCTGGATCCAATCCTGGGAAACTGGGAGAAGTCCTGGGTGGAGCAGCACTGAAAGACTCGGCGGCTTGATGAGCGGAGCGCAGATCAAACAAAGCGCTTGGTTTAGATGAGCTCATGTCTACTTATTACATATTTTGACGTAAGTCTTTGTTCTTTTCTCCATCCTAACAGGGAGCCCACCATCAAAAGTCTATGGAAATATACGAGCTGTGGCGAGCAGAGCGGCAGAACGATTTTAACCCTGTAAAGAAGATACTCCTGTGAAGGGTAAATTGCTGATACCTGTGTCCCATGGACGTCTCAAAACTATGAAGATCTGGCCATAGTATGTCCCCTGGTGACTTGTGAAGACTGCGCCCCTATCCACATTCTTGAGTCCCTATGGGAGATGTATCGGGCAGAATCAGACATGATGCAAGACTGAAGCTGCGGCTTTCATGTATAACGCATGTACATCCCAGGCTTTAATGGCAGAGGAGCGCTCAAGAAGCATGGCTGACGGACAATGCCCTTTTGACCCTTGCAAGCCCAATATATTAAAAAGAAAAAATGTAAATGGATAGAACCCATAACAAGTCTATATTTTGGTGAACATGAATTAAAATAAATTATGACTTAGAGACTCATCAGATTTTATTTTTTTATTTGTCACCTTGCAATTTATTTTCTTTTGCTTATATAGCATCAACATATTCCATAGTGCTGTACGTATCCTAGACACACCAGGGCAAAGTGACTTATACTTTAAATGTTTTTATCTTAAACTTTTTTTTTAAGAATTTTTGGTGACATTTTCCATTTTTCACAATTTTCCATTTTTCTATGCATATTCTACAATACTCCTGGTATCTTGCAGTTTTTATTCTCACCACTGGGACTAAATCTAAGCGGAGACTTCCTGTTCTGTCTGTAGTGATAGGAGGAGGCTGCTGTAAAGTGATCTGTACAGCATTACAGCAACATGTGACACCGATAGACAGTCTGTCCCCTTGAGATTGTCTGTCCATGAGGTGTGCTGTAAAGCATGTCACTAAATGCTGTAAAAAAACTAGAGATAAGCGAATCTACAGTAAGAACGTAGCGAATTGCTTCGTTCCTACCGGGATTCTACTCATCAGGCTGCGGGCTTTGAAGTCTGCTCCGCTCCGTGCTGCTCCTCATTTAGATTATAGTTAAATCGTTCGAATCTAAGTGATAATCGTTCGGGTTGAATAGCAGTTAACGATTAACGACCGAACGAGAAATCATTGATTGTTTAATAAGACCTGGACCTATTTTTATCGTTGCTCGTTCTCAAATCGTTCGCAATGAATAAGACGTTCGGTCGTTCGCAATAGTGACGACAAGACGACTGCAAGAACGATCATAAGTAACGATTATCGTTCCATGTAAACGGGTGAACTATTTCAGGTCTTTCGCAATAGCGGTCGTTTGGATCCTTTACCGTTAACGATTATGCGAGCGATAATCGTCCCGCGGAATAGGGCCCAAAGATGGACCTGGTCCTGGAGAAGTTTCCCAGGACTGGATCCATCTTTCCCCACACTTGGGGAGGAGCAGCAGGGAGCGGAGCAGACTTTAAAGCCCGCAGCCTGATGAGTAGAATCCCGGTAGGAACTAAGCCCTTTGCTACGTTTTTACTGTAGATCCGCTCATCTCTATTAAAAATGGCTCAGGCAAGATGGCAGCCCCCCACAACAATGTACAAAGCGTGAAATAAAAATCCATAAAAAGAAAAAAATTAGGTGATACATTCCCTTTAAGACTTAGCACATAGACTGGTGAGGTCACTTCCTGGGTTGGGTATCAATACAAAGTAATATCAGTGTAGTTTCTATGACACCATGGTCATAACAGGTCCTTTCTCACATGGTCACATGATCGTGCCCACAGGTCCTGCAAGGGGAGTCTGGATCATAAAAGGGAACTGCACATAAGGTGGATATATACCGCTTGCTTTTCCTCCATTCCAGATTCTGTGTATCTGTCACTGTGAGATGAGTGGTTTGTGGAAGAATATTACCGGAGGCCGGGGACCCTACTACACGGAGGTATTTGGTGCTTAGAAGATGCTATACGCAGTACATAGTGGTATTTAGTTGACAGGGAGACTATTTGGTGTAGTCCTGGAGCAGCCCTGGTATAAACTCCCATGTAAACATAGTGCTGTATTCCAGGCCATATGATTTAGGCTATGCTGAGGAAAAAAAAGTAAAAAAAAAAAATAGTTTTTTTTTTATTTTTAATATTTATATAAATATGTGCAGTGACAAATCTGCACAAGTTCTGTTCAGCACAACATGGAGCAACTGAGCATCTAAATGGGAAGCGAGTGTTTTGCCATTGTGTGGGGAAAGCAAAGAACAGATTTTTCTGAAGTTCTTAAAAAAAAAAAAAAAAAAAAAAAAAAAATTCTGATAATGTTCCAAGCTGAGCTGGAAAAATTCAGGCTCCAATCTAACCAGCTGTCTAGAGCGAGATGTATTAGGGCTGTAGGGGAGTTATCGGAAACATTTCTCAACTGTTGGTGACCACATGGGGGCGTGATTTTGGCAATAGGTGGGAGCACAGCCTTCTAGAAAGATTTTGTTGTACATTGGAGCCAATCAGAGCTCAGCCTACATATATTAATAGGCCCTGGTGAAATGAAAGCTGAGTTCTGATGTTTATGTGTTATATGCGCAACAAAGACATTGGCCTAAGCTGCATGGTAACCACCCCCCCCCCCCCCCCCATGTTGCTACCCTTTTAGGACATGCATGGAGAGTCAGCAAACAGTTGCCCATAGCAATCAGATTCCTCCATTTTGAAAAATACACTAGCTGGCTGTGATGGGCTACTGTTGCCTTGTACAAAAGGGTGATGAATCTTTCTGTGTTTGACTCTAGAGATGAGCGAATTTGCCGAAGTTCGGGTTCATATGAACCTGAACTATCGGCTTCTGATTCCCGCTGTCTGCAGCCTCCGTGAACAGGGTGGATACAGCCTTACGGACCGTCCGGAAAACTGGGATACAGACATTGGCATATATATATATATATATATATATATATATATATATATATATGCCAATGTGTTAGTGATGTCTGTGCAGCACTTGCTTTAAGAGTAACTTCATATGTACCGGATTCGCAACGGATTTGACACTGCATGTCCTGGTACAGTAAACTTCAATAGGGTTACATACCCGCAGCGGAATTTTCATTCTGCTGCAAGTATATAACCCAGCTCCTTTAACCCCTGCAGCATAAATTACCTGAGGTGGGGCTGTGCACTGATTGGCTAAGCGGGACCACCGTGACACTTAGCAGGTAATGTATGCGGCGCAGGGTTAAAGAGGCCAGGTTACATACTCATTCCTCGTTATGTAACCCTATTGAAGTTCACTGTACCAGGATTCGCAGCGCCAAATCCGCTGCAAATCCAGTATGTGTGAAGCTACCTTTAAAGTATAACAATAAAATTCAAACATTACCTCTGCCCGCTCCCCGGTGTCTTCACGCTCCCCACAGCCGCCGATGCAACTTCAGAGCCCCTTTCTGAAGTGACAGGCAGCTCCCAGTGATTGGCTGAGTGGTTTATCACTTAGAGACCAGCTCTGAAGCTGCACCGGCGCCTGTGGGGAGCATGAAGAAGACAGGAAGAGGTCATGTATGAACTTAGTTATTTTCTTTACAGATTCATCAGCCGTCTGCTGCGTGCCGCTGTTACACGTAGCAATGCGCACCTGGCGGATGACGATTTTAGGTCAGGACCAAAAGACATGATCAGCCGCTGATCTTTGTCTTTATTATCGTCTCATGTAATAGGGCCCTAAGGGTGTGTTTACACTGATTTATCTAACAGATTTCCTTAAAGGGAATCTGTCAGCACCTATTCTTGGTCTGAGGTGCTGACAGTGTAAGGAAGGTCCGTGTTTTCTAGTGCGGTGTCATACCTCTATTTTCCAGATCGGTGCTGTACTTTCTGTAATTTATCTTCATAACTGTCAAAGAGGGGGAGTGGTGATGGCTTCCTGCCGCACTTTGGCCCGCCTCACCACTACCTCCTCCCAGCTTGTATTGAATATTCATGCCGCCCATCCCCTGGCCTCCTGGTGCCGTCATCTGCATTTTCCTTGTTCTGTGTAGTGCTTCGGAGCGGCGTGGGCGCACTGAGGGCCAAAGCCTATGCCCTCAATGGCTTCGCTCAGTGCCGCACTACACAGAACCAGGAAGCTACAGATGACGGTGCGGGGCGGCATGAATATTCAATACAAGCTGGGAGGAGGTAGTGGTGAGGCGGGCCAAAGTGCGGCACAAATCCATCACCACTCCCCCTCTTTGACAGTTATGAAGATAAATTACAGAAAGTACAGCACCGATCTGGAAAATAGAGGTATGACACCGCACTAGAAAACACGGACCTTCCTTACACGGTCAGCACCTCAGACCAAGAGTAGGTGCTGACAGATTCCCTTTAAAGCCAAAGCCAGGAACCCAGTGTAACGAGGGAACAGGTCATAAAGGAAATACTGAGACTTCTCCTTTTCAGATTCATGCCTGGCTTTGGTTTCAAAATTTAAGTTTATGTCGAGATTCCAGCTAGTTCTTGGTTTCAGCATGGTTACCCTAAGCTTATCTTGCGTGTTCCTCTGGGAGGGGGGGAGGCCATTTACCAAGGAGCAGGTGAAGGATGTCTACAAGATGACCGTTTAGAGGGATCTTTAAAGTGTATCTATTATTTAAAAAAAAAAAAAAAAAAAAACTTCTGACGTGTCATAGCAACATGTCGGAAGTGCTGATTAGTCGGGGTCCGGCTGCTGAGAACCCGCCGATCGCTAGAACGAAGGGGTTGTTGGGAGCGCATGCTTTACCCCTTCATGCTGCAGAGGTGTCAATTCTGTAGACTGCTCATATTAGCAGTCTACGACGTTCTACAGCATGATTATGGCTAGCAGGTGGTTTGCTTGGTGCTCAGCTGCTGCGGAGAAGTGTCTGTAAACATCCCTGCGTGTCTGGTGGCTTGGGTAAGCACCTCTCCATTTAGTTAAAGTATATGTTAGGCCAGCTGGCGTTCCCCATCAGGCCTTCACCCAAGGCACAATCCCCTCCCATCATATAAAGTACAGTATAAATTATAGTACAATTGTCATAGCAAAGCACAGTTCCCTACCCCTTGAATGGCCCTGCTATGTGCTGACCTGTATTTCACTTCATGTTACACACCTCTCATTAGGCTTTCCAAATACAATGTCTTCTATTGTAGTGAAGTACGTGCTGGGTGTAGATGAATGTTGAACATAGTAGTAAGAGTTCCCTATACCATACATGGTGTATAAAGCTGCGTGGAAGCTGTTCACATGTCTTGTGCAGAGTGGTTTTCCACATAAATCTTCCCTTGTCCAACCATTCATGCATTACTCTCCCTACTTTGTATAGAAAGGCAACAAGTGGAATGTAACCCATACATTATATAGTCATCACAGCAGAAAGGGCGGATGAACAAATTTAGCTTTAAAGATCTGTTCACGCTAAGGAATTGCCGCTGAAATTCAGTGTGGAACCACCGCCCACCGAATCCTGTCTGCCATGTGTTTCAGTGGGAGACCTCTCCACTCAAAGAATGGACATGTCAACTCTTAAATACACGCGGATTCTGTCACTGGCCCCTGCTCTCCGCCTGTGCCATAGACTCTATTCTAGGCATAAAAGGATTCTGCCGTGACATGTCAATTCTTTCAGCGGAATCTGCCTGGTCACAAAATGGTGTTTATGTCAAGGTCAGAGATGCGTGCTGCAGCGAGCAGGGGCCAGCGAAAGAATCCACAGCGGCCTTTTCGCACATATTCCGTAGTGTGCACGCACCCTTAGAATGGAGGCGAGCGAGGACTCCCATTGAAACACATAGCAGGCAGGATTCGGCGGGGGTTCCACACCACCAATTCTGTAGTGTGAAAGGACCCTAACCAGGACACCTGCATTCCCAAACTGCTATATTAGTTTTTTGTTTTTTTTTACTTACTGGATATTTAAATTACAAAAAAACTAAAACCTATACTGAAAGTGACACTGTCACCCCCTTTTGTGCATTTTGACATCTCTACACAGCTGTAAAGGGTAAATTTAGCCGTTTTCATACCTTATTTTATGTCATACATCATGGTGCTTGTTCAAGTAATAAATGATCTTTTATCAACTGCAGGTTGTGTTAAGTGGGCGGGGCCTCGCAGCATTAGCGCCACTTAGCCCCACCCACAACATCACCATTGGCCCCACCCCCTTGGTGGGCTGACCTAGAGGGGGTGGGGCCTAGACTTTTAGGCTAGCCTGTTCCAATGGCTGGTGAGGGTGCGGGGCCGACACCCACTTAACATAATCTGCAGTTGATATCTGCAGATGACTTTTTACTTGAACAAGCACCATGACGTATGATATAAAATAAGGTATGAAAACTGCTAAATTTACCCTTTACACCTGTGTAGAGATGTCAGAATGCACAAAGGGGGTGACAGTGTCACTTGAAACATTTATTTTTCTAATCTGTTTAGTTATATAGTTATACTTTCTAATCAACTATTTCTCTATCCAGTTGTGACCAGGCAAGCAACCTCTTAAAAAAAAAAACTATATTGACTTCAATAAGCTTTAATTCTCTGAGTCATGTAGTGTGTTACTAAATCGGTCTTTAAACAAGAGAAGCCGTCTAAAAAAAAAAAAAAAAAAAATGTCAAACGTTCTGATTGGTCAGACCACAGCTGCTCAGAACCAGTGGTAAAACAAACATTCTGTTGTGTGCTCCTGTGTGTATATCTAACATGAATGGCCCCATAGACCTACATTATATGCAGCAATCCAAGTCATAGAGCATGAAGAGAATGCACTGCACACAGACTTTTCCCAGCTCGTTCTCCTGATCTATCATAGTCTAAAACACTCCAACCAATCAAAACTCTTTAATGTCTTTTTCAAGGTTAGTAGAAGGTACACGATCTTGGTAGATTTGAATTTGATTTTTTTTCTCTTTCAAATAAACTGGTGTCAGAAAGTTATATAGAATTGTAATTTACTTCTATTTAAAAATCTTACTTCTATTTAAAAATCTCACATCTTCCCATACAGTTCCTGACATGGACAGAGGTGGCAGCAGAGAGCACTGTGTCAGACTGGAAAGAATAGCGAGAATTATTACTCACCGATAATTCGTTTTTCATGAGTCCATCATGACAGCACCACCTGGAGATTGAATGCCATTAGTCCTAATAGGAACAGGAAGCACGAGAGGTTAAAAAGGGCCCCTCCCCATCTCACCCTCAGTGTTTATCAATTACTATCAACATAGCATATCTTAACACAAGTATCATATCGTATAACAAGGGCGGGTAATAAACGGGTGCTGTCATGATGGACTCATGAAAAACGAATTATCGGTGAGTAATAATTCTCGCTTTTCAGACCGTCCAGTCATGACAGCACCACCTGGAGACATACCAGATCATCAATTAGGGGGGGACCACAGCCTGCAGCACTTTTCGTCCGAACGCTAGATCTTGGGACGTGGCCACGTTTAGCTTGTAGTGTCGATAGAAGGTATGAGGGGATGACCATGTAGCCGCTCTGCAAATCTGTTCAAGCGAAGCTGCAGATTTCTCTGCCCAGGAGACAGACATAGCTCGAGTAGAATGAGCTTTTAAGGCTTTTGGTACTTCTCTATTTGAAGCTTTATAGGCTTCTGCGATTGCTGATTTCATCCATCTTGATATAGATGCCTTTGAAGCTTTCTTGCCCCTGTTGGGGCCTTGAAATTGGAGAAACAGATTAGCATCTATTCTCCAGGTTTTGGTATTTTGAAGATAAGTGAGAACTGCCCTGCGAACATCTAAGGTATGGAAACAAATTTCCTGGTCGTTTTTAGGAGGATCACAAAAGGACGGCAAGATGATATCTTGTGACCTGTGGAAATTTGAAACCACCTTAGGAAGGAAAGACGGGTTCAGCTTGAGGACAATTCTATCGTCTAGAACCGTAAGGTACGGTTCTTCCGTGGAGAGTGCCTGGATCTCGCCGACTCTTTTTGCCGATGTTATGGCAACTAAGAAAATGGTCTTTAGTGTCAAAAATCTTGTAGATAGTTCCTGGATAGGTTCAAAAGGTTTTTGGGTTAGTGCCTGTAGGACTAGGTTTAAGTCCCAGGGTGGAGTAAGGTTCGAGATTTTCGGTTTTAACCTCGAAACTGCTTTGAAAAATCTTTTAACCCACCTGTGCTCCGCGATTGGTGAATCGAAGAAGCAACCCAACGCAGACACCTGGACCTTAAGTGTACTAAGCGAAAGTCCTTTATCCAGGCCTTGTTGTAGGAAGTCCAGTATTTGCGGCATGTTCGGTTTGCAGGGATCAGGGGGAATGTCGCCACACCATGTGCAGAATTTTCTCCAATATTTCAAGTAAATGGAGGATGTAACATCCTTTTTGCTACTTAACATAGTGTCGATCACTCTTGGCGAAAGGCCCCTGCGAGCTAGGAGGGACTTCTCAGTAGCCAGGCCGCTAAGTGGAGTTGTTGAATCCCTTGGTGATTTAGCGGGCCCTGGACGAGAAGATCTTCCCTTTGAGGTAGTAGGAGGGGACCTTCTATTGTCAGCTTTTTTAGGAGACAAAACCAACTTCTTTTTGGCCATACCGGAGCTATGAAGATTACCTGAGTATGAGCAACTAGGATTTTCTGTAGTGCTCTTCCTAACAGGGGAAATGGAGGAAACGCGTAGGCTAGATGGAAATTCCATGGCTGGATTAGCGCGTCCACCGCCTCCGGATTGTCCTTTGGGTTTAGGGAGTAAAACCTTTCCACTTTTCTGTTTTTCTTTGTGGCGAATAGGTCCACCTCCGGAGTTCCCCATCTTTCTGTCAGGTTCAGGAACTCTTGTTGATTTAGGCTCCATTCTCCTGGTAATATCTTTTCTCGACTCAAAAAGTCCGCTTTTGTGTTGTTTGTCCCTTTTAGGTGGACTGCTGACAATGATTGAAGGTGTACTTCCGCCCAGCTGAAGATTTCTGCTGCCATTTTTTGTAGGAGCGAGTGACGTGTCCCCCCTTGGTGATTTATGAACGCCACTGTAGTCGCATTGTCTGAGTATATTTTGACATCCTTTCCGTGTAGGAGATGTTCTGCACCTTTTAGTGCTTTGTATACTGCCTTCAGTTCTCTTAGGTTTGATGAGCACCGGCTTGTCTTTTCCGACCACTGCCCCTGAAGGTATAGGTCTTGAACATGTGCTCCCCACCCCCATTGGCTGGCGTCTGTCGTCAGGGTTACCGTCTGAAGAGGGGACCAGCGAAGTCCTTTTATTAGATTTTTTTCGTCTAACCACCATTTCATCGACCGCTTTATCTGTGTTGACACTGGCATCTTTGCATCTAGGTGCGACTGAAGACGGTCCCAGGTTTTCAGGATTTGGGTTTGCAGAATGCGTGAGTGACTCTGGCACCACGGTACTGCCGACATGCATGATGTCATGGAGCCGAGAATGGACATTGCCTCCCGGACCGTTGTTGTTGTCTTCCTGGCAAACTTCCTGAATTTGTCCAGAAGAGTTTGTACCTTGTCCTGGGGAAGAAAGGTCACCTGTCTTTCCGTATCTAGTATCATGCCCAGAAATTTTTTCCTGTGGGCTGGGGTCAGATCCGATTTTTGAACGTTCACAATCCAGCCTAAATCTTGGAGAGAGGAAATGGTCAAAACAATGTGTGCATTCAGTTGTTCTTTGGATTGAGCAACAATAAGTAGGTCGTCTAAATAAGGAATTATCATTACGCCTTTTACCCTGAGATAGGCTATCACTTCCACCATCACCTTCGTGAATATCCGGGGGGCAGAGGCTATTCCGAATGGGAGTGCATTGAATTGGAAGTGATGAGTGGTATTGTTGTGTATCAGAGCGAATCTTAGGTATTTTTGATGGTTCTCGTAGATGGGGACATGAAAGTAAGCGTCTTTCAAGTCTATTGTGGCTAGCCAAGCTCCCTTGGATATTAATGGAATTGCTGTTTTTAGAGTTTCCATTTTGAATCTCTTGTAGGCTATTACTCGGTTTAGAGGCTTGAGGTTTATGATTGTCCTGAAAGCTCCATTTGATTTCTGGACTAGAAATAACCGGGAGTAATGGCCTTGACCCTGTTGGGAGGGGGGAACTGGAACAACAGCTTCCAACGAGAGAAGTTCTAATACGCCTAGCCACAGACGGGTGTTCAATAGGTCTGAGTCGAGATTGGTTGTGCAGAATCTCGGAGGAGGGAGGTCTGAAAACTCTATCTTGTAACCTTTCTCTATTGTTGACAATATGAAAGGATTTGATGTTATATTCTCCCACAGGTGAACGAAATGGGAGAGCCTCCCTCCTACCGGGATCGAGTCATTGTTTTTTGTCTGCGGGTTTGGGATTGAGCATGAACTCTCTCCCTTTGCCGCCCTTGGGGTAGCTCCATCTCCCAGATTTCCCTTTTCCTCTATAAGAGGGGGTGGTATTCTGCCTATAGGGACGAAAATTCTGTTTACCTTTAGGTGTCTTCTCTTTAGGAAAATCCTTTTTCCTGTCCGCCGCTTTCTCCAGGATGGAATCGAGAACTGATCCGAACACTAGAGATCCTTCGAAGGGAATGGCACACAATTTAGTTTTAGAGAGGTTATCACCTTCCCAGCTTTTTAGCCAGAGTGCCCTCCTAACAGAGTTGGTGAGGGCTACATTTTTTGCTGCGAAGCGGACAGATTCTGCTGAAACGTCCACCAGAAATGCTGTGGCCAGTTTCAGCATAGGTACAGACTTAAGCAAATCTTCTCTAGAGGACTTATTACGGAGATGATTTTCCAGTTCCTCCAACCATACAAACAGAGATCGGGCAGCACTGGTAGCGGCTATATTAGGATTTAGCGCAGCAGCGGCAGAATCCCATGACTTACGCAGCAAACCGTCCATTTTCCTATCTATGGGGTCTTTAAGCTGCGAGGCATCTTCAAAGGGGAGGGAGGTTTTCTTTACCACTTTAGCTACTTGGATATCAATCTTTGGTGACTCCGACCAGAGGTTGACATCTGTCTCATCAAAGGGGAATCTCGACCTAAATTCCTTAGGTATTTGCAATCTTCTTTCAGGGTCACGCCACTCGTCTAGAATCATATCTTTGATGTTACTATGAATGGGGAACACACGCTTTTTCCTAGGCTTAAGACCCGCAAACATCTCGTCCTGTTTATTTAGAGACTCCTGGATTTCTTTGATATCCATAGTATTTCTGATTGCGTTTAATAAGATATCTGTATCCTCAGCCGAGAAATAGTATCTTTTAGGTTCTTCCAATGTCTCAGGGACAACTACGGTTTGTTCCTCACCGGATTTGTCACCCGAAGACAGAGGCTGTTCATCGGAGTCAGAATCAGAAATAATACGTCTATGTTTCTTAGGAGGTGGCTCAGGCGACTCAGACCTGTCTTTGGTCAGGGCAGCAGAAACTGTGGCTTTCACCTCTTGATTAATCATTTTTCGGAGTTCCTCAACTAGGGAAGGGGACTCCTGTCTCACAATATTGGATGTACATCCTGGACAGAGAGGTTTAACATATCCTTCAGACAATTTGTCTTTGCAGATAACACATCTCCGTGTATGTGGCTCCTTGTCTCCCTAAGGAGAGAAGGAAGCCATTACTGATAGGTACACAAAGTAAGCAAGTGGACCCCCTAAGGGTTAGCTACTCACATTGCTGGCAGAGGCGGCCTGCTCCACAGATTCAGAGCGGAGGGCGTCCATAGTGCTAGAGGCAAAGAGACCGAATGACTATAAGTCTTACCTTATATATGATTGTCAGACCTCAGACCAGCTTGTAATTGGCGCCCTGTGGCGCAAGCACGCCCTCCGGAGACCCCACGCTGACCCAGCGATTTCCCGGTGGTCGGCGCCATCTTGGGGGCGGAGCTTCCGGTCCCAGCATGCATCGCGCCCTGCGCGTGACGTCAGACGCCACGCTCACCCCGGGACCGGAAGAGGCCAGGGGAAGACACACTCGTGGTCCCGCGGCCCGGCAATGGAGTCGCAGCACTCCCTCCCCGCTGCTTAGACTCCGAGAGCGCGGCAGCGAGGAGAAGATGGGACCGGGAGGCACAGATTCCGCGCGACCCAGTGCAGACTGTGGAGGAGACCTGGGGACCCGGCCAGATGCCCCCCGCCTGCCTGACCGCCACTTCAGACCCTGATCCCGCTGTCAGCCCCAGGACCAGGAGGAGGTAGGACCTCACGTGCTATGTCCTGATAGGAACAGGAAAACACTGAGGGTGAGATGGGGAGGGGCCCTTTTTAACCTCTCGTGCTTCCTGTTCCTATTAGGACTAATGGCATTCAATCTCCAGGTGGTGCTGTCATGACTGGACGGTCTGAAAACACCACTTTCTGCAGGACATGCAACAGCTGGTAAGTATGGGAAGACTTGAGATTTTCAAATAGATGTAAGTTACAAATCTATATAACTTTCTGACACCAGTTGGTTTGAAAGTAAAAATTTTTTCGCTGGACAACCCCTTTAACCCCCAGCTGGAGCATATTTTACCTGCTCCAAGCTCCGGGGCTCCCGACATCTGAATATCCTGCTCAGCCAATCAGTGGCTGCGGTGGGGCAGCACACTGATTGGCTGAGCAGGACGTCCAGCCAGGAGCCCCCGAAGCAAGCTGGAGCGTGTACCCAGTATAATGGATGACAATCCCACTGCGAGTATGGATTCTCATAGAAACTAACAGGCAAGGAATCCGCAGCGGATCAGATACGTGTGAATCTGGCCTAAAAGACGACAAGACCAATAAGTGATATCTGAACCAATAGCACAAAAAGTAAAATAGTTGCTTCTGGACATGTACAGTAAGGGGAGACCAGACACTGAGTAACAAGATCCATTTCTTTATTCATACAGTATGAAGAAGTCTAATTTCCTACAATTTATATAGCATGCAGAGGGAAAAAAAAAGAAACATTCAACAATAAACCATTTCCCCACGCAAACTTAAAAAAAAAAAAAATCTCCAATAAGGAAATGATTGCTATTTTAACGTCAGCCAAGATATGCACAAGTATTAGAAATAGAAAGCATATGCTAAAAGGTTTAACACAATGTATGTACAAAGAAAAAAAAAAAAAAAAATTCACAAAAAGACTATATCTCCCCCTTGAAGCAGAGCACATGGCAGCTGACACTGGAACAGAAGACCACTGGCTGGGATAAATGAACCACAGACTGATCCAGAGGAACGAGAAGAAGAAGAAAAAAAAAAAAACCTACATGAAGTGGAGATTTTTTTATTTTTATTTTTTTTTTATTTTTTTCGATTGTTAACATCAACATGTACCAAAGTTTGGCAACATTTCTTTTTTTTATATTTATATATATATTTATATATAATGCAAATTATGTAAACAAGAGGAACATTTCAAATCGATCTACATGCAAAACTCCATGTCATGCAAGGACACCAAGCACCTTGATTTCTCTCGCACAGACAGAGCCCATGATGTGCAGCACTCAGTTGAAGGAACAGCTATGGCAGGCAGAATCCCCCCACCCCCACTCATTTTTTTTTTTTTTTAGTAATTCACCAGACCCGATATAAAACTACCATGGATATGCTTAAAAAAACAAACAAAAAAAAAAAGCGTGTATATAGGTGTGTGTAATATATGCAGCCAATAGTACCACAGCAGAAAAAGGAGAGGCGAGTTTCCAGAAAAAGAGAAGGAAAAAAATAAATTCTCGCTACTTTTATATCACACGATGTAGTAAATAAGGACAAATGTTATAGTTTCATATCACATGAAGGATTACACAGAAAAAATAAAAATATCCTCTCCTATAACCAATATACATATATCGATTTAAATATTACCAGTCATGCTGCCTGCAGTAGTTTGTTCTATTCAATCGATGGGAGTGAGAGAAGGATCGATACCGAATTCACCGCCTTGACTATTGTCGATTTTGCATACGTTAAAAAAGAAAAGGAACAGGTCCCTGCGGCCGCTGCACTGACGGAACAATGTGTGGGGTAGTGGCTTTGCTCCAGTAACTACGTAAAGCAGGTTCTCTGCATTATAAAGGGTTCTTCACTTGGCAGTAACATTCGACTACGTTTCAAGAAGCAAGAGACACAGTCCCTGGTAATATATTAACATGTATAAATTAAACATACAAATTTCCTGTCTTTAAAAAAAAAAAAAAAAAGTGTAAAGTAGATTAACAGGATGCAACTGGGTTGATCAACCTGGTAATGTACAAAAAAAAAAAAAACCTCAAGGAAAAAAAAAAAAATTATATCACAAGAAACAATACACATTGACCAGACACCCAGCAGAAAGTATACATTCCTCTACTATATATATATAAAACTGTGTGAAATAAAAGTAAGGATTTCGATTTTCGGTATTGAACGGCTTATGTTCTGCTTGGCACTTTTTTTTTTTCTTTTTTTACGCTAGGTTTGTTTGTTTTCTTTACTCAAGTAACTTAAGTTAAAGCCCCCACCTACTGACTACATAGAAAGCTATTTATATACTCCTTGTTATAAAAGATGAAGGGAAAAAAAAAACCTAAACAAAAAAAATAAATAAAAGAGGAAAAAAAAGCCAACTCCCTTCTTTTTCTCCATCAAGCCGATATGCTCTTCCCCATTGTGCTGTCCTTCAGACTATAAAGTGCTACACTGAGTTATTGAGAGAATTTAAAAAGTTCAATAACACTTAGGTTGGCTTCATGAGGCTCATGTTGGAAAATGTGGCTTCACAGAGAAAAATACTTCCATTTAAAATACACAGAGAGCGTTGCTGGACGTCTTGAGCAGATCTTCAGAGATGGAGAAGAAAGCAGAAGTGTTGGGTGTTGCTCGGAGGAGTCACACGTCAACCACCATCTTTTTGTGGATATCTAAACCTCCTACCACCTGAAAAGAGGAAGGACAACAATATCATCTGGTGGCACAAGAGAAAAAGATTACAAATAGTCGTAGCAAAAACAGAAAAGAAAATGATAAAGCATAATATGGAACCACCATAATATGTCACGACCCGACCCCCAGAGCTGTGCGGGCTGTGGCTGCTGGAGAGGATGATGGCAAAGGGATGCTCAGTGTCCCTCCAGTGCCCTGTGTCCCTCAGTGTCCCCCTGTCTTCATCCTCTCCAGCAGCCACAGCCCGCACAGCTCTGGGAGTCGGGAAGTGACATCACCATGTTATCCAGGAAGTGACATCACCATGTTATCCAGGAAGTGACATCACCATGTTATCCAGGAAGTGACATCACCATGTTATCCAGGACGTGACATCACCATGTTATCCAGGAAGTGAAGCCTTGATGCAATAGTAAGTGCAGGGAAAAAAGCACTTTATATAATTTCCTGTAATAAGTGTATATTGGTGATTTGTATAACTTTTGGGGGGCAATACAATACTGTAATAAAATTTTTTGCCAAGCTTCTCCTTTAGGGTACGTTCACACTTACCGGATCCGCAGCTGATTTTCACTTAAATAACTGAACACAGCATCAAATCTGCACCAACAAATCTGCTGTGGATCTGCTGCAGATCTGCTGTGGATCCTGTAGGTGTGAACGCACCCTTAAGGAGGATTAGGAAACAAAGGAAGATTTTAGGGATGCACCTATGTGCTGGCGAAAAAGTGTAGTGATTCTGCACCATCATGTATATACAATCAGTTGCAACAAATTTGCACGTGTACACATATACCCTATGGGTATATTTATACAAGCAGAATCTGCAGAGGATCCTGTATGTGTAAATGCACTCATACATACATTACAAAAAATAAAAATAAAGTTAGACAGTTTGCACAACTCCCATTGACGCTGATGGTTGTTGTACATTTTTTTTTTGCAAAACTCCCATTAATGTCAACGGGAAATACATAAATCGTGCAACTTGACCGAATTATATTTAGTCAGAATTTAAACCCCCAGTCGTCCCGCTACGTGCACGCTACGATATGTAATATGTTTATTTATTTTATGTTTATTTTTTTTATATTTTTATTTTATAATGGGCAATTCAACTTTTATTGGGGGGGGGGGGGGGGTAATAAGGGTTTTTTTAAAACTTTTTTTTTTACTAAACTTTTTTTTTTTTAACTTTTTTTTCCCCACAGTAAAACATGCAATCATGCATGTACTAATATATGCTATGCCAAAGCATAGATCAGTGTTATCAGCGATCAATGCATAGAGCCTGCCTGAGAGTAGACTCTATGCATAGAACGCCGAACCGACAGGATGGAGGTAAGAAGCTTACCCCCGCCCATCGGTACATGTGATCGCTGCGGGGGTTCCGATCACTCAGTTGAAGATGCTTGTTCTGTCACTGAGTACCTTAAACGCAGCGATCACTATAGATCGCAGCGTTTAAGGGGTTAATGAGACGCAGCTGTCTCTCATTACCTCCAGGCCCGGACACACTGACGTGTGCGAGACTGCTCTCACTGCAGCAGTCCCGCACACATCAAACCCCTTCAGTGTCAGGAACGTGCATATACGTCCCTGCTGCACTTGGTATGTGTAGCAGGAACGTATATCTACCTATTGCTGGCGTGAAGGGGTTAAATTGGTAAGGATCAGAAACCAGACATCCCCACCAATGATTTATGTGCTCATCCTTACATTGTCCTTGCACCCTAGGGCAGGGGTAGGGAACCTTGGCTCTCCAGCTGTTGCAAAACTACAACTTCCATCAGGTCTAGACAGCCAAAGCTAAAGGAATGATGGGAGTTGTAGTTTTGCAACAGCTGGAGAGCAAGGGTTCCCTACCCCTGTCCTAGTGAGTGGGGCAATGCTAGTACAACAGTTTCAAAGCTTAACACTGAAGGAAAGGGAGCATACTTACCAGTAGTAATGTCCCTTCTAAAAGCCGAATGGCAGGGAATGGGGGGGGGGGGGGGGGGGGGGGGAATCAGACCCCCTGCTAATCTAATATTGATGGCCTACCCTCAGGATAGGCTGCTGGATAAGCCCTTTAGGCATAAACTAGCCCAGAATAAGCCAGGAAAGCCACCATAAATTACTGGACAAATATATTCTTCTAATCATAAGACTCTACCAAATAAAGTAAAGCTTATGTATTGATGCTCCATTTACTATAATGCTGGCACATTGGTGAGAGTGCAGTGTCTGGTCCCTGGTAGATAATAAGGGCACAATGTTCTGAGCTCTGACCTGAATTGCTTTACAGTAATAAGGAAATCCCACTGCTCAGAACTTTGCGAATGTCCTTGTCTAATCTGGTTTCCCAAGGAAAGATGTATCGACTCCAAAAAGTAAAAGGCAGAGGGCGTCACATTTCTTGAAGACGCATTACTTAAAGGAGTACTCCAACACGAGGTTAAAAAATAAAAATAAACAAACATTCTGTAAAAGCATTGCTTACCTGTCTGGCCCAGTTCTGAAACTACCGAAAATCCATTTGTTCTGGAGGACTAATGGTCCTTTTAGGGTGCGTTCACACGTACAGGATCCGCAGCAGATTTGATGGCCCAGATAAGATTCAAAGCAAATCTTCTGTGGATCCTAAACGTGCGAACGTACCCTAAGGGTCCATTTACACAGAAAGATTATCTGACAAATTATCTGCTAAAGATTTGAAGCCAAAGCCAGAAACAGACTATAAACAGATCAGGTCATTAAGGAAAGCCTGAGATTCCTCATCTTTTCAAATCCATATCCAATCCAATATCAGCGAACAACCAATTAATGCACTGCCATTAACCGCCATAAGACCGCCATTAACGATTTCTCGCTCGTCGCTTGATCATTAGCTGTATTTACGCAAGCAGATAATCGTTCAAATCTCTATCCTGCAGATTTGAATGATAATCACTCAGTGTAAAAGGGCCATTAGTTCTGTACATTGTGGTTGTACTTCCTGGTTGAGCAGTTGCTAAGTACTACAAGTTCCACAATGCATTGCCTTCCCTCAGCTGATCACAGTGCTCAACCCTACCCCATAGCTGTTGCAGAACATCTAGGCTGTGGCCACACATTGCAATTTCAGGCTATGTTCACACATGGTAAGAAACTGGCTGTTCCGTTACCTGGCCAGGTCACAGAACGGCCGGTGTCTGAGAAGATCCCAGCCGGAACTTATCTTCACTGCTGCAGAATTTGGATGCGGGCCCATTCGCGTGCTCCCGAATTCCCCGCTACTCACAATGGAGAGTGCGGCCTGACCACTCCATTGTATGCACTGACATGTCAGGCTCTTGGGGCACTGCTAGGGATCCCGGCCAGAATGTATACTATGGGGCTACTATGGGGGGGGATTTATGAAAGGGTGTAAATATACACCAGGTGTAAACTGCCCACAGCAACCAATCACAGCTCAGCTTTCAGCTCTGGTGAAATATAAGAGGAGCTGTGATTGGTTGCTGTGGGCAGTTTACACCTGGTGTATATTTACACACTTTCATACATTTTCCCCTATGTGTATACACTGCGGCCGGGATTCTTTAGAGGGTACCACTACGTAAGTTCCGTAGTAATCACGGCCGTTGTTATGACGGCCGTGATTATTACAAAACTTATGTAGTGGTAACATGGCCTCATTGAGTTGCTGAATTGTTTAATTGCAGTACTGTATCATTTCATTGTGGTCCCATCCACACAGCGCGCTGTATTCTCTACCTGTAACTCCGATTGGAATAAAGAATTTTTAAAATTTAATTTGGTCAGTGCTGCTTTTTTATCTCCCTAACATATTATGATCAAGCATCTTTTATCTTTGTAGGCTCTGATCCTCGCACTTTTTAGACACTGCAGTACTGCAATGAAACTTCAGCATATGTGTACATAGCCCTAATATCACTGCAGTCTTTTGCACAATGAGTGAATTTGCAGCAGCGGCTTCTGTCACTCCTTGCCTGCTCAGGTGTAGGCTGGAGAGGCTGGTCAGAGATGGTGAATCACTCGGGGGGGTGGGAGGCAAGATCCAGCCAAGCCTCCTGTAACATCAGGGGATGATGAGTTGTCACAGGAGAGAGGGAGAAGCTGGGGTCAATACAAATTGTGTATAGTAAGAGTGCGTTCACACGTACAGGATTTGCAGCATATTTGATGGTGCAGATTCAAAGCAAATGCAATCCAGGCCATCAAATCTGCTGCAGATTCAAATCTGCGCAATCAAATCTGCTGCGGATTCAAATCTGCGCCATCAAATCTGCTGCGGATTCAAATCTGCGCCATCAAATCTGCTGCGGATTCAAATCTGCGCCATCAAATCTGCTGCAGATTCAAATCTGCGCCATCAAATCTGCTGCAGATTCAAATCTGCGCCATCAAATCTGCTGCAGATTCAAATCTGCGCCATCAAATCTGCTGCGGATTCAAATCTGCGCCATCAAATCTGCTGCAGATTCAAATCTGCGCCATCAAATCTGCTGCAGATTCAAATCTGCACCATCAAATCTGCTGCAAATTCAAATCTGCTGCAGATTCAAATCTGCGCCATCAAATCTGCTGCAGATCCTGTACGTGTGAACGCACCCTAAAGAAAAAATTTCCTTGCACTCACCAAAGAAGCTTGAAGTTAAACTTTATTCCATCGTAAAGGCGGTGCAAACAGACCGACAGGACGCGTGTCGGTGTTGCACACCTTTCTCTGACAGCTGGGGAAGGCGTGCAATGCCGAAACGCGTCCTGCCGGTTTGTGTGCACCTCCTTTCACGATGGAATAAAATTTAATTGCACGCTACTTGGGTGAGTGCCAGGAAATCTTTTCTTTTGCCGACATACCTGCACACACTACACATTTTCTATTCCTTCCATTTCCTGTCAGTATTGAAGCACAGAAAAGGCGCGGCCGTTGTTACACGGACTTTTGGTAATAACATATTACAAAGTTATATATCTTGGGGCGATTTTAAAGACAGTTTTCTGATACTGGAGTGCAACTAAATCACTTAAGCCTGATCCTTGAAATCAGAGATGCTGCAAATTCCTGTGGAGAACATCTCTAGGATGGCAGCGCTCACTCATCGGCTGAGTGGGCAGGAGGCTTACGTCTAGGTTACTGCAGTAGGGGATAGAAACGGGCAGGACTTTAGTTCAACTTACAGCACAAAACTCTTCAAAAGATATTCTCCCGTCGCCATCTTTGTCTGCGTTGATAATCGTTTTGTCTACTATCTGCTGTAGCTGGGTGTCTTTGAGATTGTTTCCCACCATCATCTTCAATACTTGGAAAAGCTCGCCGTTGGAGATGTAGCCGTCCTTGTCCATGTCGTATATACGGAAAGCAACTGTAGAAAAACAAAGACTTGAAGTGACCGTGTACAACCCACATCTCTATGGTAGACAAAGGGAGGTACAGGAAATCACAGAGCGTCCGCTATATAACAAAGTGCCTCACACAAGTCCAGGTACTATATAATATATATACATATATACTTCAGTCTGGAGTGCACTCTAAGACCTGGTGCAGGAGTGCCAGCAACGGAAAGTGGATAAATGTCTCCTCTTCTATATATTCAAGAAGTCGCAGCACATCCAAATCGTGCAAAATTCAATGTATTTAATATATATATATATATATATATATATATATATATATATATATATATATACACACACACACATACATACATATATACACACACGCACATACATATACACACATATACACACAGCCATTGCTACATACAATACAGAATCCAGTTGTATAGGCCAAACCCAGAGCTTAGATGTTGTGTGCACCGCACCTTATGTCATTTATTTTACCTACAGCTATACAACATCATAAAAGCAGTAGGTGCCACATTACATTGCAAAACTATCTGCCCGACAACATACACAACCAATTTAAAAGGGTTCATCATTAAGGTCCTGTAGTTTTCAGTCTCTACTCATTTCCTATGGGTCTGCAGTGAGACAATATCACATGTAACATTGGCGTTTGTTAACACTTACACCTCAGTTTCTGTTCTTTGTCACCTTTAACACTGAACTGCGATACTCCTTCAATGAACTCTGCACAAACAAAAGAGAAAAAAGTTACATTAGTTGATACATGGATCAGTCTGCCATTTACAATACAGTTCTAATGCTCCAACTTAAAGGGGTATTCCATTCAAACACATTTTGATATGTTGCTGCCCAAGGTGAGACTAACAATTCATTCCATACTTTCTATCTATGTAGTCTCCTTCCCCCAGTTTTGAGCTACTGCTTTCTGCCGAAGACACAAAAATCTGTGTGTGAGTGCCTCTCTGTCTCCCCCTCCTCCCTTTTGAGACAGCTGATGTAAACAAGTCCCTATCTGCAACTTTGTAGAAAGTTTGTAATGTCAGAAGATTAATCACAGGGAGGTTCATAAGTAACTTGACCACAGAATAACCCTCCCAACATTACAAAGCAGCTACAAACTTGCAGATACAGCCTTCCAGATACTTGATACATCAGCCGTCTTGGAAAGAAGGGTGGGGGAGGGAGTGAGAATGGCTTACACACAATTTTTTGGGATTTTAGCAGAAAGCAGAAGCTCAGAACTGGGGGAAGGAGACTGAAAAGATAATATGGAATGAATTGTTAGTCTCATCATGGGCAGCAACATATGAAAAGTTATGTTTGAGAGGAATACCCCTTTACTGCAAAACCTGAGGACATCAGACGGCACTCCTCAGCCTAGGCATGCCACATTATCAGGGCTCCTTTCATATGTCCTGACTGACCCTTCATTTCACACAGGTGATAAAGAGAATGAGCTGAACTCTGGCTTTCCATAGAGTAGGTCAAAGTCCTGACCAACAAACCCCATGATCACAAGTTCCCAGAATTCAGCAAGACCTCTATACAGGGGTAGTACCCAATTCTTAAGACCCTTCGGCTCAGCTCCCAAACTCTTCCTGCAACACTACAATTCCCATCATGCCTCTTGATGTCAGGGCATGGTGGGAGATGTGGTTTTCCAATAGCCGGACAGCCACAGGTCGGGCAACATGGTGTCAACTGCGGTCGAGCACAGGTGTGAACTGCAGCCCTCCAGTTGCTGCAAAACTACAACTCCCATCATGCCATCCCATAAGAAAGCACAATGGGAGTTGTAGTGTTGTAACAGCTGGACTGCCACAGACTGGGGACAATCGCTCTACAGACTGGTCGAGGAGGTGATTGTTACACTAAACTGGTTGCTGACTGGCTGCCCACATGGAAGCTCCTGACACACATAAAGGCTTCCTTATACTATACCTTACTTGATGACAGGGTTGTATTACATTAAAGGGGAATTTTGTGAGTCTCTGTGATACCCCATAACACCCACCAATATAAAACCTGACACAAAAAAACCCTAACAGAGCTTTTCAATAAACAATATCCATAGTATTTGCCTACAACTTCTACTTCCCACTCATAGCATAGCATGGGGGAAGGGGGGGGGGGCTTACAAATCCACTTTAATAAGCCATAAGCTTTTACTAGAAAGGTTATAATAAAAAGCCTGCAAAGCCATTTGTCCAGCATGTATTATGCGGTGTATACAGGCAGACGTCAGTGCAGAGATGTACGCATTAAAGCGCCTTAAAGAGCCTTAAAGCTGCAAATCACCTTGGCCCTTTTCCTCCAACCTAATCTGAAGCAGGCCGTCACGCTTATTTGTGTCAAAGACATGGGGGGTGACTGGTATATAGCATGCTAATAAGAGTGTGCAACAAAAACGACTGGAGAAGGGGAACGTATCGTCATATATCAATGTCAGACGGCGTGCTTACCTTTAAAATCAACCTCTCCGTTCCCGTCAGTGTCGAATATGTCTATTACTCGCTGGACCAGGGGGTTCTGCTGCAGCTCCGGTAATGACATGAACTCCTCCACGCTTAGAGATCCCGAATTGTCCAGATCGAGTTTCTTGAACCTTTTCCCCAGTCGTTTGATCTCATCAGCATCGACTGCGAGAGAAGAGAAGATTATTAGGAGGAGCGTGGCTTACAGAGTGTATATAGGACTCAGTCCTGCAGAGAGGAACGCGTCCGGTTACCAAGCTTTCTGCCGGCACTCGCCATAACAGTCAAATCGGAGGCTCCCCGAGAAGTCTGCCGAATCCGGGACTAAGCAGAAAGGAGCTGCTAATGCTCGCCTAATACCGCCCGATCACATGGCATAATTAATGTGGACAAGCTAAGCAGATCATCGGTCACTTCACGCACACCGAGGAGTGAATGAGCACAGGAGAAGCTCATCTACTCTATGCCCGAGGGGCGAAATTCAACCCTAGACAAGCACACATCCCGCACTGACTGCATCCCAAAATAAAAGACCTACAAAACAGCAAGATGCAAGTCCTGCCTGACCTACAATGTGCCAGGAAAAAAAGAAACAGCAGCGCTATCCAGATCTGCCAGCGCCTGCTTAACCCTAAAGCCGCTCACACTGCCGCATGGTACTGCTGCCCAATGTAGTCCTAGATATTAGACATGCAGGATGATCATAGTCACCATGAAGTGGCCGCATCTGTCCTATAAGGCACCATAGATGCATGTAGTCTGCACAAGCACTTAGGATGGGTTTTGGCTAGTAATTATTTAAAGTGTCGCTGTAGTTTCATTTTTTTTGCAGAAATCAATAGTCCAGGCAATTGTAAGAAACTTCGTAATTGGGTTTATTAGCCGAAAAATGCATTTTTATCATAAAAAAGCAGTTTGAAGCTCCCCCCCCTGTCTTCATGGTTCTCTTATGGAGGGGGAGGGGTGGAGGAAGATGAGGCACCAAAACAGGACAACAAAGAGTTAATTTACAGCTACATCATCGGGCTATCTCCTCTGAAGTCAGCACTGACCTCTGAATACCGGCTTTCACACAGCTCCCACTGTGTAATCCTTTGTTCTCTGCTGGCGACTAATGTCCCTCCTCCTCCCTCCCCTGTCCATAGGTTACACAGGGCTCCACTGATGTAAACTAGTCGAGATTTTCTGATAAAGAGCAGTGAATGAGAGAGAGGAGAGGAGGGGGGGGCCTGGGGAAAGGCTTTTTAAATACAGATAATGGCATAGTTGCCTAATAAACCCAATTACAACATTTCTTAAAATCGCCTGTACTATATATAAAAAAAAAAATGTTTTTAAATAAAACGACAGTGACACTTTCAGTTTTGCTATAAATTGGATCTTAGATCTTGGTCCCATTACAATTGTGCCATTCATGGCATGTGCAGTAGGAAGAAGTGAGATGTCGGTGACAGGCGTTGACCTCATAGAATTTAAAGGGGATTTTCTAGCCAAAATAGACTGTTGAGCTACCCACAGGATAGGGCAGAGTGTGGATACCAGACACCCTCAGTGATCAGCTGAGGACAGAAGTGGCTAGCTCCATTCACCATGTAGTGGCCGGACCTGGTAACTGCAGCTCTGGATCTGTACATATGAACGGCAGCTGAATTGCAGTTACTACCTCTGCATGGTGACTGGAGCCGACTGCTTCCATCCCAACCCACTGTATAGTGCACTCAGCGGTGGAGTGGGCAGGGGGCCGCGGATCACTGACTGATGACCTGTCATGAGGAGAGCGCATTAGTCTATTTTACCTGGTAACGTAGTCATCTAGTGATCAAGTTCTGTTTTTTCCCCCGAATGTATTCATGTATGTACTCAAACTAAAAAAGTGCAGCCCACCATGCTATAAAGACACTACACCTGTGTGTTTGGGAAGTGACCTGACGCAGTCATATACTAGCTACAGTTGAGCCTGTGCATGTATACATCACATCTTGACAGGATGCGGATGTATGCGTGAGATGTAATCGGTAAATTACAGTGTGAACTGAGCCTTAGAGAAAGACCAGCTCGGTTGCATTACTATATCAAGTTACTGGCTGAGAGGGGGTTAAAGTTCCTGCAGCAATGAATGTGAGGATTACCATAAATCTTATGTAGGAGATACATCTCCCAGAACAGATCTGGTAGCTGGCAGGTCCTTGGACGGCAATCCTGACGCTCTGTATGCCTAGGATAGTAAGCGAGCTCCAATCTGCTAGATCGGCACTCCTGTACTGGATCTATTAGACGGCGCGATAATCTTTAGCGATGTCCATGCAGTCCTTGTCCAAACACCTGACACCTTACCTCTCCCCGCTCCTGGTCTTCTCTCCTGTGATTGGCTGAGCAGGCTGTCAGCTGACAGGCCCCTCAGACGCTGCAGCCACCAGGACCGGAAAGCTGCGGAGCAAAGGAGAGAAGACCGGGAGCGGGGAGAGGTAAGGTATCAGGTGTTTGGGGAACCGTTAGCCACCGGCCCCGTACCGTTATTACATGTAGCAATGTGGTTTCAGGTCCAAACCTAAAACAATTAGCTGAGGGTCGTTGTTATCGCCTGATCGTTGTCTCTATTTCACAGGGCAATAATTGGCCGATTCGATTATCGCTACTTGTAATAGGGCCCTTAGACTGACCTGATGTGAATACACAAGGGTGAGAAATTAAAGGGGTACTCCAGCGGGGGGCATTTTTCTCCTGGGACCAGGGAGGAGGGCGCAGAGGGAAACTACGTCCACTCACCTCCCCGGTTCCAGCAGCGGGTCTTGCATCGCGGCGCTCCGGTCCCTGAGCGCTTCCTGGTGTCTGACGCGGGCCCGAGACGTGACGTCCACTCAGCCAGTCAGTGACGGAGGCGGGATCCGTATTAAGTCCGCTCAGATGCCGCCTCTGTCACTGACTGGCTGAGCGGACCTGAGACTATCGTCTCGGGCCCGCGTCAGACACCAGGAAGCGTCCGGGAACCGGGGACCAGAGCGTCGTTTCCCTCAGCCACCACCTCCACCACCTCTATTAAAAAATCTCAAGTCTTCCAGTACTTATCAGCTGCTGTATGTCATGCAAGAAATGTTTTATTTTCAGTCTGACACCGTGCTCTCTGCTGACATCTCTGGCCGAGACAGGAACTGTCCAGAGCAGGAGAAGTTTTCTATGGGGATTCATAGAAAACCGAGACAGAGTTCCTGTCTCGGCCAGAGATGTCAGCAGAGAGTGCTGTGTCAGACTGAAAATAAACTAACATTTCCTTCAAGACGTACAGCAGCTGATAAGTATGGGAAGACTTGATATTTTTTAATAGAAGTAAATTACAAATCTATATAACTTTCTGATATCCGTTGATTTGAAAGAAAAAGATTTTTGATGGACAACCCCTTTAAAGGGTACCGCGGAGTTAGAAAAAAAATTTAAAGGGGTTCTCCAGCTTAAAAAAAAAAAAAAAAAAAAAAAATCTTTTGAATAAATGGGTGTCTATAAGAAAGTTATAAAGATTTGTAAATTACTTCTATTTAAAAAAATCTCAAGTCTTCCAGTACTTAACTGCTGCTGTATGTGCTGCAGCAAGTGGTGTTTTCTTTGAAGTCTGACGCAGTGCTCTCTGCTGCCATCTATGTCAGGAGCAGAGAACACTGTCAGAATACACCACTTCCTGCAGGACATACAGCAGCTGATACTTGAAAGCTGGACTATAACTTTCTGACATCAACTGATTTAAAGGAGGTTATTCCAGACAACAACATCATGGCTGCTTTCTTTCGGCAAGATCACCTCTGCTGTCCCCAGTTTGGATGCAGTTTTTGAAGCTTTGTTCCATTTCAACCAAAAGCGCTGAATAGTAATACCGCAAACAACCTGACAACACGGGTGGTTTTAGCAAGAAAGAAGCTGATCTCAGTTTGTGTGGTATTCCAGCCCTGTTCCATTGAAGTGAATGGAACAGTAGTAATACCCCAAAAAACCTGAGGAAAAGAGTGGCACTGTTTTTTTTTGGGGGGGGGGAATGCAACTCTTTTTCTAATCCTGGACAATCCCTTTAAGTCTAGAGGGAATAAACTAGAATGACAGCAGCTCACCGGGAATCCCCAGACTTGTCATTTGAGCGTTCCAAGAATCTCCCGTATTATACTGAGGCATAAGGAGGCGTAGTGATACCGTACTGGAGATGAAGCTGTAAGGACGGCGTGATACAGGACACCTTTTACTGTCAACGTCTCTGTTTAAAACCCCGAACAACCACCCACCGAACAGAAATGGCCGTCTGAACTAAAAGTCTCTTTGATTCATAACCCCAGCACTGAATGCTGAAGGCAAGGCGTCTATTTCCATCTCCTGGCTCACGTTACACAGGCAATGCCCTTGAAGATATACATAGACACTTGTATTCTAACGTACAAAATCAGAAAGACTGGCGCTTTTACATAGGCCGTGGCGATGAGGATTTCCCCTCGGAAAACCAACTGCTCAAGGTCAAGGCCACCATTTAGAGAAACAAAAAAAGACAAAATTATAAGAGTCCTGAAGGGGTTATCTAAGTGTAGAAACACAGCTGCTTTCTTGCAAAAACAGCGCCACCTCTCCTCAGGTTGTGTGTGGTATTACATTTCAACTCTATTCTTTTCAATGGAATTGAGTTGCAATACCACACCCGAACCGAGAGGAAAAGTGGTGCTGTCTCTGGAAGAAAGTGTCCATGTTTTTATAAGTCAGAGGAATTCCCAAATCTAGAATCTTATCCAATAACCATAGAGGAGATCCCATGCAGCACTGGAGGACCCAACATGCCAATGAACAACACTAAGGATGCAATAATTTCAATGTGAACTGTGTAATGCCTAATCTCCCCTGTGGTGGCGCTGCAGGGGAACTGAACATTTGTTTCTGGGAATAGTGCCATGGCTGATTTGCAATAAACATGATTACTTATCACTTTTTTTTTTTTTTTTCGCAGAAATCCATAGTACAGGTGATTTTAAGAAACTTTGTAATTGGGTTTATTAGGCAAATATGCCATTATCTGCATTTATAAAGACTTTCCCCAGGTCCCCCCCCCCTCCTCTCTCTCATCCACTGCTCATTATCAGGAAATCTCGACTCTTTTACATCAGTCGGGCCCTGTGTAACCTATGGAGAGGGAAGGGGAGAGGAGGGAGATTAGTGGCAGCAGTGGCAGCAGAGAACGAAGGATTACACAGTGGGACCTGTGTGAAAGCCTGTATTCAGAGGTCAGTGCTGACTTCAGAGGAGATAGCCCGATGATGTAGCTGTAAATTAACTCTTTGTTGTCCTCTTTTGGTGCCTCATCTCCCTCCACCCCTCCCCTCTCCATAGAAAACCATGAAGACAGGGGGGAGAGCTTCAAACTGCTTTTTCATGATAAAAATGCATTTTTCGGCCAATAAACCTAATTACAAAAAGTTTCTTAAAATCGCCTGAACTATTGATTTCTGCAAAAAATTACAATGACAGTAACACTTTAAAGAGGGTTTTCTGGGTTACAAAGCCAAATTGGTGGTATCGCTGGATAGATATGAGTAAGAGCATTTATTTGGTCTGAGAAGGGGATCCCCTGGGCCCTGGCACTGCTGTGCCCCACTGTGCATAATCAGCAGCATAGTGCTGGGGCCCAGGGACTCACAGATTTCTCCCCTTGACACTATTCACAGTCCACATAAAGACATTTTAATATAAAACAACAAAACCATAGGCAATGACGCTATATTTTCAATGCTTTTAGTGATATCTCTTCAGCTGTGCCACCAAAGTAGTAGGGGTCATAAACAGCTTTTCTCCATTTACTAGTGTATGTGATTTGTAAAATATTTGTAAATGACATAAATTTACCAAAAAAGGACTCCCTTTAACCCATAAAAAAAAATGTTCTAAATTCTTGTCCACTAAGTGTCTTACTTCCGTGCAATCTGCTGTTTATTACCCTGTTTTTAGGCTCGGTCTGTCTCTAGTAACAGAGAAAGCAGGGAAATAAACAGGGAGCACAACACTAATCACTGAACTGCTACTGACAATGATAATAATAATAATAATAATGATGATGATGATGATGATGATGATGATGATGATGATGATGACGACGACAAAATGGAACAGGGGAGGGGGGATACATTTGCTAACCCTTAGGGCCCTATTACACAGAGTGATAATCTGCCAAATCAGGCCAATATTGCTCTGTTTAATAAAGACAACAATCAGCGGAAGAACCGATCAGCGGCTGATCGTTGCCTTTTCCATCGATGCATGTAATAGGTAGCGCGGCCAAGGGCTGATGATTGTCTATTAAATACTACCACCATTATTACTTACCTGTCCAGGCTCCCCCGGGGTCCTCCAGCCTGGTCTGTAGGTGTTCCCGGTCACCACAACCGTAGCTCCCACTGCACAGCAGCCAGTGATTGGATGAGTGACCTGTCACCTCAGAGGCGGGACCAGAAGTGAGAGCTGCAGCTGCAGTGACTGGGGAATCCTACAGACAAGGCCTGGGGACACCGGGGAATGTGATCAGGTTATATATCTTTAGTATTTCACACCAAAGCAAGGGCTGCATGGACATCTCTAAGGAGATTATAATATACAGTGGTACCTCGGTTCTCGAACTTAATTGGTTCCGGAAGGCAGTTTGAGAACCGAGCAGTGTCTTCCCATAGGAAATAATGTAAATGTGATTAATTGGTTCCAGCAGCCACCAATAATTACCTACAATACTCATGTATTACACTGATAAGTGCTCAGTATAATCACTACAGTACAGAACAGCACTATACTGTACAGGACATTAAACATAAGAAATGTTCATCAGAACCAGCAATTATAGTACAGTAGTCACCAACTCCTCACCCATCCTTTACTGTATAGCGTCCCCCCCATCCAAGCACTGTAATGTATGGGAGATGGTGGTGCACTGCCTGTACTACTACTGCACTGTATATACACTCCAGCAGTGTTATACAGCACTGTACTGTATGTGAAGCCTCACCACTGCTTAAATCACCAGGTACAAACCACCATCCACGCTCGCAAAAACGTTCGAAAAACCGAGCAAAGTTCGAATTCCAAACACTACTTCTGGGTAAATTTTCGTTCGAATACCAAGCAGTTCGAGTTCCAAAGCGTTCAAAAACAGAGTTATTACTGTTTATATATATATATATATATATATATATATATATATATATATATATATATATATATATATATATATACACACACACACACACACAGCCCTTGCTGCACAATAATCGAGCCACGTAAGGCTTTGTAAGAAGATTGGTGCTTGCTTATCGAGGATATCAGATCATGTAATACGGCCCTTAAAAGGAATACTCCAGCAAAATTTGAAAGTGCCAGAAATTTGTAATTTACTTCTATAAAAAAAAAAAATTCTCACGTCTTCTAGTACTTATCAGCTGCTGTATGTCCTGCAGGAAGTGGTGTATTCTGTCCAGTCTGACACCGCACTCTTTACTGCCACCTCTGTGCATGTCGGGAACGGTCCAGAGCTGTAGCAAATCCCCATAGAAAATCTCTCCTGCTCTCCAGACTGGAAGCAATACATCACTTCCTACAGGACATACAGCAGCTAATAAGTACTGAAGACTTGTCATTTTTAATAAAAGTAAGCTACTAATCGCTGGCACAAGTTGATTAAAATTTTATAAATTTTTTTTGACTGGAGTATCCCTTTAATAGTAACACTAAGCACAAAATCTCTGGATCATTTTTTGCAGCCCTTTCAATTAATAATTTTTGGCAGCCCGCCATCTGCACAGTGATGTGTGGTCAACAGTAATGGTGAAGCTGCTGGCCGACAAGTGTTTGTTGTTTGTTGGCTGAGCACTGGCCATTTTACAGGGGCCAATTATCAGGAATGGGGAGTTGCCAGGGACGCTCATTTTCCTGATCGTCGGTCTGTGTAAAAGGGCATTAATATTTAATGTAAGAAAAGCAAACTACTGAGGTATGAAGAGACAGATCTGCAGTGATCAGCTGATCCCCGACCTACTGTACAGGAGCTACTTCTTAAAGAATACAAAAAGGACAAAAATCTTCTTACAAACACAAAGATTACTTACAGTGTGAGCACATCTCCAACGGGTAACTTGCTTCATTTCCCTGTAACAAAATAAAGGAAATTGTCAGGCTTAAAAGGAAAACTTTTTTTCTTATTGGAGAGATCTACAATAATATCTATATGGGATTCCCACCTTTAAAAGTTTTTAAATCAACCTATACAGATTTGCAAGTTTTGTGTCAGAATACACCACTTCCTGCAGGACATACAGCAGCTGATACATACTGGAATACTAAATATTTTTAATAGAAGTTACAAATCTGTATTACTTTTTAGTAGCAGTTGATTTAAAAACATTTTTTTTTCTCCAGAGTACCCCCTTTAAGTCAATACAATAGAGGTGGAAGGAGTGGCTGGAGAAAAGCAGACAGACACCGCAGGAGTGTGTAATACTAGATTTCACCGACTGCAGCATTCACAGCTAACACTGCTCAGTATTTCTCTATAATGTCATCCATTCTGCTGCCTCTTCTAGAGAGTTTACTATATAGATACAGATGCAGGTACAGTTCTGGCTCAGGGACAACTGAAAATGAGGGCTGGAGACGGCAGGGGAGAAAACTGGAGAAAAATATCCTATACAAGTATATAAAGGCCATAAATAGCCTATGCATCATATATACACACACAAGGTTACCTGAAATGACAGGTACTTTTTATCCACTATTTTATAACATGTTTAAAATAGAGAGTGCACACCCAACGAAAGCAGTATGAAGGAACGGCTGCTAACAAGAAATTACATATATACAAGTGTGATCCAGGGTGGTAGGACAACTATTAAAAGGCAGTTCCTAAACAAGTGCATCTACCAGCTCCGGCAAACTTTTAAAGTGTCACTGTCGTTTAATTTATTTTATTTTTTTTGCAGAAATCAATAGTACAGGCGATTTTAAGAAACTTTGTAATTGGGTTTATTAGCCGAAAAATTTATTTTTATTATGAGAAAGCAGTTTGAAGCTCTCCCCCTGTCTTCATTGTTTTCTATGGAGAGGGGAGGGGTGGAGGGAGATGAGGCACCAAAACAGGACAACAAAGAGTTAATTTACAGCTACATCACAGGCTCTCTCCTCTGATAGTCAGCACTGACCTCTCTGACCTCTGAATACCGGCTTTCACGCATGGTGTAATCCTTTGTTCTCTGCTCTCTGCTGGTGACTAATCTCCTTCCTCCTCCTCCCCCCTCCATAGGACAGGGCCCAACTAATGTAAAAGACTTGAGATTTCCTGATAATGAGCAGTGGATGAGAGAGAGGAGGGGGGGGGACGTGGGGAAAGTCTTTTTGAATGCAGATAATGGCAGATTTGCCTAATAAACCCAATTACAAAGCTTCTTAAAATCGCCCGTACTAAATTAAATCTTTGTGCTACTATACTGACAAGCCATGCCAGTACAGTAACATGAAGATTTTACCAGTTTCGGCACTCTCCACATAATAAGTGATGCCGGAAGCTCCAAACGCCATTCCGTAGCACGTCATTCGCATTTACAGACCGTGCGTGTGCCCCCTTAGTGCAATCTCTTCCGCTGAGATGTCCACGTTATGTAAGTCGATGGGGCCGTCCTGCTCACACAGAGTGGCCGCTCTTTTCTCGGTCGCGGTATGAACACTCCATACTACTCCATTCCACTACTGAAACTTTTGACATGTCTGTTACATAACTCGATGGAGTCATGCAAACTATGTGAAACATCCTGTTCAGCTGTGTATTGACTTCCCAACCACCCCCGATGCTTGCAGGTAGGCCAGAAGTAGCCAGGGGGCACTATTTCAGGATAGATGCGGGTCTTGGCATCTATAAGACATTTATGGCCAGATAAGAATTCCCCTTTAAAGGGAACCTGTCATCACTTTCATGCTGCCCTTGTCTCTTCAAGGCGGCCCCTGCTGACTTCTGCCTACTCAGTCAGTCTGGATTGTTAGATCTCTCGCTGCTTGGGTATAAGGAGAGATCGATCAATCATGGCCAGCAGGGCATGTGGGCCACATAATGCAAGAAGATGGGTACAATGGAGCAGATGAAATAGGTCTGCATAGTGGGGTCTATTGCACTGTACTCTGACTCAGGAAGTCTCCCACACTTTGCAGATGGCAGATCCACTTCAGGCTGGGGCTTACATCAGGGGACAAGACTGGGGAGGTAACCTCTTCATAGCTGTAACCCCTCTCTCCCCGGACAGAGTCCGCTGCTGTACTGCGCCCACATATGCCCTGTTCATTCCTTCATACTACCTGCATGCTCTGTTCACCCTTGTGTCTCCCATCCTCTCCACTCCTACAATAATGTGCCTGCACTCACACTCAGCTACACACACTGCTGCTATAATGTGCCTGCACTTACATTCCGCCACTCACACTGCTGTATAGAAAAGTTTGTCACTCTCCTCCTGCACAGCTCTGTGATTCTCACTTCCTGATTGGTCCATGCTGAACACCCCCCTTCCCCACTGCTATCATGTGACCACACAGACCTCGGACAGCAGCCCTGCTTCTCTATTCCAGCCTGTTGTACTTCGCTACTGCGTTATGGTGATCTGCAGTTCCATCCTATATCTGCAAACTGCTGTTGTTTTTTCATTCTTATGCAGTTACTACACATTATACTCCACATGCTGATTGCTATACTGTACAATAGCTTATATCATCACATACTCAGATGTTTCTAAATGTTTGTTTCATTTGTGTTACATGTTATTCAGAATAATAAATTATTTGGGGGGCGTGGAACCAATTGTCTGCACTTCAATGATTTCTCATGGGAAAATTTGCTTTGGTTTAAGACTAGATTTGGATTACAAACTCAGTCCCGGAACAAATTATGCTCGTAATCCAAGGCACCACGGTGTATATATATTACTGCCAAGAACAGTAATTGGTATTACCAAAACCCTGCCAGCTCTGCTTTCCTCATATAAAGGTATAGGCGTAGAGACCCCACTATGTGCTGAGTCGGGCAGCAGGGACTGTGCTGTGCTATTTAACTTCTGTTTAAGTGACTTAACAGATGTCTAAGCAGACAGTCCCCCGCCCCGCTGCCAGCATTCATCCTCTTATGTGTAAGGATTCCCCTCCGCATATCACTTTTCAAATCTGTGCAAAAGGCCAAGGGATTGCACATACGCAGCAAGTTCTGAGGCCTGACACATAACCCACACCTATATGGGACCTGTTCATAAACACAGCCCGGGACCGATGAGTGACTCTCCGGACTATTTAAAGCAGACGACCACGACGCGGAGCAAAGTTCATATGAGACAACGTTGGGAAAAACTAGATGTCTACACAAAAGACGGAGGCGTAAAAAGTGGATTTTACTAATAAACATGGTGCAGTTATATTCCTCAGCGCTAACCAAATTATACTCCATAGTAAAGTGTCATCGAGTCAGCGACGTAAAGGCTGTAATCACACAGCCGGCCAAACTGGAAGGACGAGCTATCAAGTGCCACAAAGATTCCCTAGACATATTGCAGATCACAGGAGGTAAAGCTTTTCTACTCGTAATCCCTTAGGTCAGTTATATGACAGCTACAGATCAATAATAAGACAAGCCAAACACATATAGACTACACATAGTAGAGCGCATGGCCTCTGTGCAAATGGATTTAAAGGAACCAATGGTCACTTTCATGCTTTTCCCGCCCTGCAGACCTTGATTGATGGATCTATCTATACATACACAAACAGATCAATTAAGGCTGATGGGGTGGGGAATGCCCAAAGGACTTATCATTCAGGAAACAAGTTCCCTTTAAAGGGGTTGTTCAGCAAAAAAAATTCTTTTAAATCAACAGAGATTTGTAATTTATGTCTATATAAAAATCGCAAGTATTTCAGTACTTGGTATGCCCTGCTCCAGTCATTCTCTATGGGTGTCGGACTCATCTCTGATGAGCGTGTGCACGGCTTCCGAAGTGGATTCTCGGCAACGGGACGGGATCCGGGACTTCGAGGAAGGGGTAAGTATTAGTGATGAGCGAACCGGCCAAGGTTCAGGTTCGTATGAACCTGAACTATCTGCTTCTGGTTCCCGCTGTCTGCCCGCTCCATGGAGAGGGTGGATACAGCCTGAGGACCGCCTAGAAAACTGGGATACAGCCTATGGCTATGGCTGTATCCCATTTTTCCAGGCGGTCCTCAAGATTGTATCCACCCTCTCCACAGAGCGGGCAGACAGCGGGAACCAGAAGCAGATAGTTCAGGTTCATACGAACCCCAACCTCGGCCGGTTCGCTCATCCCTAGTAAGTATAAGGGGCTCCACCAGGGGGTCGGGCGGCCTTCACCCCGGCAGCCAGGGTGACAGGTTCCCTTTAGGATTCTTCTGAAACTACAGGTCTGAGTTTATTGTAACAGGTAGTAGAGAGTTGTGTACACTCACATTAAAATGCTGTGTTAAAAAAAGGAAGACATAAAAGTTTTATTAAACCCATGTAAGGCTGTCTAAGGAGGTGAAGAGTTCTTCTGCCGCAGAATGAATGTTAATAAGACCTAACCAAGCATGGGGATCTCAGGGTAATACATAAGAGATGAGCATACTAGGGCCGTGGTGTGGGAGGCTCAGGGTTCCCCCATGCTAGTCTCAAGTATCCCTGCCAGAGCAGTCTATGTAACGTGTTATACGGTCAGGGGACATTCTCTGGGCATGCTGTAATGTCTCAGTGTCACAGAAACCCGTTTAAAGAAAATCGGCCTATAGCTGGAACATTACACGGCGTATGTCCTATCATGAACTCAAATGATTATATATAATATGCTAAAAAAACACATGTAATCTAACCATCTGCCACTTGGTACAGCCACTCTAGAATAAAACATTACCAAATAGCCACAAACACTGACTTTTTACAAACATGTAAGCCAGTGCATAGCCAGAGAGAGGTACGACGTCCACAACATTCCCCCTGATGAAGGTGAAAAGTTCATTCTTGGTCTCCTTAGATGAGCAGGAAGACTAGGGCTGGGTTGGGTGTATGTGCTTGGCACTAATCTGTCACAAGCTGACCCTTCTTCCCCTCAATCTTCTCTCCTCCATACACAATATATAGCTTGCTGGCACAGTTATATGACTTATTATAGGATTCCTTTAGTGTTTTCAGAGACCAATGGAAGTAGAAACTATTGCTACTTGATATTTTGGATCTCCCAGTCATATGTGACCTATATTCAGTCTTGGTATGACGAAGATGGTTTCAGGTTACAACGGCCCAGAAAAGACCATTGTATATAAAAAATATTGTAAACTAATCCCTCAGTAACACAAAGGGCCATAGTATTCTCAATGTATTGTAGAGACACCAAGATATTAGGCCCCTATGTTACCCTCTACCAACGTGAAGACCCCTTGTTTGATACCGCCAGTGCCGATGGTTACGCACAAAGATGGAGATCTCACAGTGGCCTCTTAGGGCCCTATTACACAGGACGATTGTCGTGCAAAATATTGTTATATCGTTTGCATTTAAACAATAATAGTTCTGTGTAATTGCAGGCAACGATCGAAAAATCGTCCATGTGTCGTTGATGGTTGATTTAGATCTGAACCTAAAATTATTGTTAATCGTTCGCTGTAATTCCACATTCGTTCGCTCAATTTCCGCATTTGTTCACTAATTGTTTAGTGTAATTGCACATCGCTCATTGTCTTGCTGGGATCAGAAGGAATAAACGATCATAGTAACGATCGCAATAACAATCTTAGTAACGATCGTAACTAACGACCATCGTTCTGTGTAATATGGTGACCGATTTAAGGTTAACGATAAACAATCTTGTTTGCGATTGTTTATCGTTATGGTGCGCTTCCACAGGACGATTATCGAATTCGCAGACCGCTTCGTGTAAACAGTCTTTCAAAGATTCACCCTATGTGTTATGGTCCTTTTACACGAAATGATTATCGTTTGAATTTTCACAATAACGATCACACTTGAGCGATAATAGTCTCGTGTAAACACAGCAAACGATCATTGTTGGTCGTTTACTAAAAATTTGCAGATCGCTTCGTGTAAACAGTCTTTCAAGGACAACATGTGTGAGATGGGCTTTAGAGATCTTAAAACGATTGCGATAATGATTTTTCCAAGCGATATATCGTTCCGTCTAAACACTGATTGTTAGAAAATACACATTGTTACTTTGAAATTGTTAAATCGTTCGATTGGGCGAATTATCGCTCTGTGTAAAAGGACCATTAGATAGGCTTAAGTGATCTTAAAAATGGTCGCAATAACGATTTTTCTAACGATTTATTCGTCTAACTCTGATCGTTCTTAAAACCAAATCGTTGCCTCAAAATCGTTAAACGACCGATTGGGCGAATTATCGCTCCGTGTAAACGTAGCATTAGTTGTTAAAAATCGCTCCTTGTAATAGGACCCTACCCTCTAACAACGTGAAGACCCCTCGTCCAAAGCCGCCGATGCCGATGGTCACGCACACAGATCGAGATCTCACAGTGACCTCTTATCCCTAGAGGGCAGCTTAGAGGTGAATAAACTATATGGTAAGTAGAGATGTCTGTACAATTTTAAAAAAGTTATTGTTGTACAGAGTTCAGCTGGAAAGTGTGCGACCGCAAGCAGCTGACCTAGGTACCAGGGGTGAGCAGCAGAATTGTGAGTGCTGCTCCGAGCTGTAATCTAGCTGGTAACTTAGTACATGTATGAGTAATGCAAGGTTTTACCAAAGTTACTCAAGTTTCTTAGTAGATTATAAATATAAAAAGGTGCCCTATGGTAACATTGTCACAGTTATTTCAACAAACTCTTCATAAATCAATAGTGAAAGTAAACCTGAAAACCATGAGAAAAGCATCTCTTTACTTTTTCCCTACCAAAACTTTTCATCTCAGTACAGAAAAAAAAATAATTCCATCCTATATTTACAAGACAGGCTATCGTCTCTTTTATGCCCCCTGCTCACGTCAGGAAAATCTATTCAGAATTCTTATCAGGAAATCCAGACAGATTTCCTACCCAAGGGGGGGGATTTATGATTTATATTAGGCCACGCCCCTTTTCCCCAGTAGGATTGACTAAGAGGTTCCCGTCTCTTAGTCAATCCGGCCGGGTGCCCGAATCTGTACACGGCGTACTAAGTCTACACCTGCTTCCAAGTAGGTGGGGATTTGGATCATGATTATCAGGCGTAAATCCTGATAAATGAGACGCGGGAGGAGGCCACACCTCCTCCCCACCTCATCACGCCCCCTCCCCCAAGCTCCCCTAGCCCGCCCATCAGGGGAGCGGGTGTACGAGAGGCGTACATCAGGGCGAAGGAGCGACTCTGCACCTTCTCCCTGGCGTATCATTCATAAATGTCCCCCATAGTGTTCTATGGGGCACAGGCACCCTTAAGGATTTTTTTTGAAGGGTGTCCATGCCGGAAAACTTAAAATTACTCACCGGTAATAAAGGGATAAAGCTAAATAGTCTGGCACGGGCTATTCCTGGCAAGGAATTCTGGCACTGATGCCCCATTGAACCCTATGGGAGCTTCCAGATTTCTGCACAGCTCCAGATGCGTCTGGAAAATGTCTAGAATTTTTGATGCTCTGCCAGCGGGTACCTGACAATGTAAGCACCCTGGCAAGTGCCACCGGCCCTTTAACTGTGTGCACTCCAAATCAGTCCTGCGTTTGACAGGGCCAGGAGCCACTGGTAGCATTATGCCTCCAGCCACAAGAGGACGCTAACCCTCCCCAGCGTTGTGGCTCACAGAGTCGTAAAACAGAGGGAGAAACTGGAGGAGAGCATTGCTGCAGAAGGTGAATAAGTTTTTTATTTTTATACTTTTTTGCCGTCAGGAACATGCCACTACAAGTCTATTGAAATAGGAGGGTGAGAAGGCAGATGGAAACTGCTAATATATTTCAACCTAAAGCTTAAAAAGGCTACCTGTTGTGAACAGAACTATTCCTCTAATGCTCTATAATGACCTCCATGCTGCTTCTGCTGCTTAGAGCTCATCTGCAAATAAATTTTTTGCCCAGAATTGGTGATGTCCTGAAGATGTAACCAGCGGATCCACAAAAATGGATAGAGGGTAATAAAAGGCCACAGAGTGGAGCCTGTCTGGGGCTTGCTAGGCACTGCTTCAGTGAATAACACACAGCAAACGGATAGTGCATCTGCGTCTCATCCGTTGAAAACGAACCCACTGACTTCTGTCGGAGCAAAAACGGACCATATAACTGTTCAAGTATTTTCCTGCGGAACAGATTAGTAGTCAAAAGGTATGTGCGGATGACCACATTGAAATCATTGGGATCCCGATTCACAGAAAAAAAAAAAAAAAGTGATTTATGGATTTGGCCTTAGTGTATAGAGCAAGGATGGGGAACCTTCGGCCCTCCAGCTGTTGCAAAACTACAATTCCCATCATGGGAATTGTAGTTTTGCAACAGCTGGAGGGCCGAAGGTTCCCCATCCTTGGTATAGAGAAACAGCAGAGCAGGACCCTTATTCTTAGTGCTCTGGGCACAGAAGCCATCATAAAGGCAAGGCACCACCACAATGGCTTAGGGACCTAAAACAACTATGCTTTAATTAGAAAAAATATCCATTATTGTTTAATTAGACGGTATTACTATACGGTATTATGAAAATAAAACCCCCATGTTCTGTAATGCAGCGAGTTGTTCTTTGCGGTGCGGCTGCCTCGGGCACAGCTGAATACAGGCAAAGTTTATTGTTACTGTCCTGCAGGTGGGTGCAGAGAAAATAATCCTGCAGCCTGAGCACACGCCGCACAGGAATCGCTCCACCAACGCACAAGACTGATGTAACACAGCGCTCCCCGCTGCCACACTCAGGCTAATCTCCTGAGACTGGGGAATTATATGGCCAGATACAGAGGCAAGACAAAAAATATAATATGGGGGGAGGGCTAGTGGTGAGTGTATACAGAGGAAAGCAATAGGCAAATCCACACTCTGAAAGATGACATTTATACTGATCATCCAGAACAATAAAACCAACTGCCTTAAATTGTATAGATCCCATTTGTGTCTCCGGGCCAGATGACCAGGGATGGGCTCCAACAGGCCTCCAATGGTCTCCTCTGGTATCTGGCACCAAGATGTTAGCAGCAGCATCTTTAAAGGGGAAATATCAGCAGGTTAAACAAAACTAAAGTTTTTTTTTTTTTTTTTTTTTTTGAATAAAACAAAAGAGTGCCACTCCTGTCCCAGGTTGGCTATGGTATTACAACACAGCCACTTCAGTGTAAGTAAGCTGCAATAACACACAAACTGATGACAAGAGTGGCCCTATTTCTGGGGGGAGCAGCTGTGTTCTCTTATCCTGGATAAGTGTACCAGTCATTTAATTTTTTTTTTTTCCAGAAATCAATAGTCCAGGCGATTTTAAGAAACTTTGTAATTGGGTTTGTTAGCCGAAAAATGCATTTTTATCATGAAAAAGCAGTTTGAAGCTCCCCCCCCTGTCTTCATGGTTCTCTATGGAGAGGGGAAGGGTGGAGGGGGAGGAAGCACCAAAACAGGACAACAAAGAGTTAATTTACAGCTACATCACCGGGCTATCTCCTCTGAAGTCAGCACTGACCCCTCTGACCTCTGAATACTGGCTTTCAAACAGGTCCCGCTGTGTAATCCTTTGATCTCTGCTGCCGACTAATCTCCCTCCTCCCCTCTCCATAGGTTACACAGGGCTCGACTGATGTAAGAGAGTGGAGATTTCCTGATAATGAGCAGTGAGAGAGAGAGGAGGGGGGGGGAACCTGAGGAAAGTTTTGTTTTTTTTTGAATGCAGATAATGCCATATTTGCCTAAAAAAAACAATTACAAAGTTTCTTAAAATCGCCTGTACTATTGATTTCTGTAGAAATAAATAATACGACAGTGACACATTAAAGATCACAAGTTCCTGGTGGAGATGTATGAAGAACAGACCAAGTGCACATAAGAGCTTCTCTATCAGATATGACAATCCAGACTCCAGCTCCGGCTTCAGGGGGAGGGTAAGGCTTATGTACATACACGTCTGCAATATAAATACATACATCAAGATCAATGTTTAACCACATACAACTGCTTGTAAGGACGTGTAGTAAACAATGTCCCTTCCCATGAAACGGGGACGCCATACAGGCATATCTGTACAGTACGCAGATGGACTACAGCTAAAACTGCCCCAGATCGGACATTTACTTCACATAGGTCGATAGTCACAGGTAAATGTGTTCTGCATGGAAAGGGTGGAGCCAGCCGCTGCCAGACACCTCTGGCTGTGGCTTGTTCTCTCTGAGCATAAAAGCAGCAGAAATTTTGTTTCCCTGAAATCTGGTGCCATGGAGAAATATGGTGGTTTAATAGACGGTTGGCCAATACAGTTGACATTCATTGAAGGTATGTGGCCTTTAAGAACTTATCAGCTGCTGTATGTCCTGCAGGAAGTGTTGTATTCTTTCCAGTGTTACAAGGTGCTCTCTGCTGCCACTTCTGGAAAGACAACACCATGTCCTGCAGGACATACAGTAGCTGATAAGTACGGGAAGACAAGATTTTTAAATAGAACTTATAAATCTATATAACTTTCTAAAAACTTCCATGGAGTACCCCTCCCATTGTAAGTTATCCCCTATCCACAGTATATGGGGGCTCTGACCACTGGCACCCCCTGTGATCTCCAGAATGAGAAGCTGACTCTCAAAGTAGTGACTTTCACATACGTGTAATGGCTCCGATCACTGCCTATAGAACTGCGTAAGGTAACTGTGCACTGTCCCCTGCTATGTCCGGCTCCACAGAAAACCAAGGAAGCCAAACACTTGTCCCCCCATTCTGCAAATCCCAGGGGTCCCCTCTGGTAAGACTGACAGACTGACAGCAATCTGACACTTATCCCTTATAATGTCCATAGAGGATAAGTCAGGGTCCTATTACACCGGCCGATGGGGGCCCGATAAGTGTAAACGAGTGCCGATCTGCTAGATCGCTGCTCATTTACTGGGCCTATTACACGGCCCAATAATCATTTAGCAAGAGCTGCATGGACATCATTACCGATGTCCTTGCAGCCCTTGCTTAAACTGTATACATTACCTATCCATGGTCCAGGGCTCCTGTTGCGCTCTGCAGCTCCAGAGTGGCCTGTCTCAGCTGACAGGCCGCTCAGCCAATCACTGGCTGCGGCGGTCCCGGCCAGTGATTGGCTGAGCGGCCTGTCAGCTCAGACAGGCCACTCTGGAGCTGCAGCGCGCGGGATCCGGGTAGAAGCAGAGCGCAAGAGGAGCCCTGGACCATGGATAGGTGATGTATACAGTTTAGAAATCATCAGCCGGGCACCGCTATTACACCTGATCGTTGTGTTTATTACACGGAGCAACATGGATGCAATGATATGGAGTGTTCAGAGCCCCCCACGTTCCATTCATTTTCTGAATGGGTCTGGGCAGTCACCACCACGCCCCAGACGGGAATAACACTTTAATATGGTATGTCAGATGACGTCATGGAGATCTCAGAGGATATAGCTATGGCATGGCTTCTATGGCCGATATAAACAGAAGCCATGTGTGTACAGCAGCAATTGTTGTACACGCTGATCAGTAAAAAAAACAAGAGAAGAAACAATACACATACATAATTTACAGGACATAAAAACAAAAAATTAAAGGGGTACTCCAGGCCGGGGGGTATTTTTGAGGATCGCCGGGGAGGGGGTGGAAATTGAAGCCGGAGGTCACTTACCTTCCCCGTTCCATCGCCGGTGCCCGGATCGCGCCGCCCGGTACTCCCGTCCCGCAGCTGCTTCCTGGTAAAAGCTTCCGCATGAGACGGGGTAGCGGGGTCCCGCCTCGGCTGCTGAATGGCAGAGCTGCCTTGAGACGTCACATCTCATGCGGCAGCTCTGACCAGGAAGCGGACGCAGGACGGGAGTACTGGGCAGAGCGATCCAGAAACAGGCACTGGAACGAAGAGGTAAGTGACCTCCGGCTTCAACTTCCACCCCCTCCCCGGCGATCCTCGAAAATATCCCCCAGCCCAGAGTACTCCTTTAACCCAACATTTTTATTACAATATAAAAAAAAAAAAAAGAAAAAAAAAGTGGAGTAAAAAAAATAAATAAAATATAACTTTTCCTATAATGAGAAATCTTGAGCGCGGTCCATCTGCTGCTCACTTCCAGTCTTGTTTGTGTAGGGAAATGTGAGCTCGCTGACCTTGGTATTATCCTGGCAATGTAAACACTGGAGGAAGCGGTAGAGCCGAAGCCTTGGGATGTTTACCGATCCTCATTCATACACACTGAAAGGTGTGCACAACAACAATTGCCACCGCTAATTATTACATGGCACAACGCCAGGAATACAAATATTACCTATTCCAGAGGTCTTTCCATTCTGTTCCTAGACATTATACCAAGGAAACCGAAGAAAGTGACAAGACGAGCCAACAAGTGACGCGGGTAAACGATCACATCCAAGCACCCAAAATAACTACAAATCGGGAGGGTGGGCAGGAGGCAGGCTCCAGAATGATCCCCAACCGGGAGGGTGGGCAGGAGGCAGGCTCCAGAATGATCCCCAACCGGGAGGGTGGGCAGGAGGCAGGCTCCAGATTTACCTCCATCCAGGAAGGTGGGCAGGAGGCAGGCTCCAGAGTGACCCCCAATCGGGAAGGTGGGCAGGAGGCAGGCTCCAGAGTGACCTCCATCCGGGAAGGTGGGCAGGCTCCAGAATGACCTCCATCCGGGAAGGTGGGCAGGGGGCAGGCTCCAGAATGACCTCCATCCGGGAAGGTGGGCAGGAGGCAGGCTCCAGAATTACCTCCATCCGGGAAAGTGGGCAGGCTCCAGAATGACCTCCATCCGGGAAGGTGGCCAGGGGGCAGGCTCCAGAATGACCTCCATCCGGGAAGGTGGGCAGGAGGCAGGCTCCAGAATGACCTCCATCCGGGAAGGTGGGCAGGCTCCAGAATGACCTCCATCCGGGAAGGTGGCCAGGGGGCAGGCTCCAGAATTACCTCCATACGGGAAGGTGGCCAGGCTCCAGAATGACCTCCATCCGGGAAGGTGGCCAGGCTCCAGAATGACCTCCATCCAGGAAGGTGGCCAGGGGGCAGGCTCCAGAATGACCTCCATCCGGGAAGGTGGGCAGGAGGCAGGCTCCAGAATGACCTCCATCTGGGAAGGTGGGCAGGGGGCAGGCTCCAGAATGACCTCCATCCGGGAAGGTGGCCAGGCTCCAGAATGACCTCCATCCGGGAAGGTGGTCAGGAGGCAGGCTCCAGAATGACCACCATCCAGGAAGGTGGGCAGGAGGCAGGCTCCAGAGTGACCTCCATCCAGGAAGGTGGGCAGGAGGCAGGCTCCAGAGTGACCTCCATCCAGGAAGGTGGGCAGGAGGCAGGCTCCAGAATGACCTCCATCCGGGAAGGTGGGCAGGAGGCAGGCTCCAGAATAACCTCCATCCGGGAAGGTGGGCAGGAGGCAGGCTCCAGAATGACCTCCATCCGGGAAGGTGGCCAGGGGGCAGGCTCCAGAATGACCTCCATCCGGGAAGGTGGCAAGGGGGCAGGCTCCAGAATTACCTCCATCCGGTAAGGTGGCCAGGGGACAGGCTCCAGAGAAAGGCACAATTCACATTAGGATTCAGGGCAACCACTGGACTGTAAGCTGGCAAAATGCCAAAAAGGGATGCCATTGTATAGCCCAACGTGTTCCCAGCAAGCCAATTGACTTTAAAGTCTAATCTATTTTGCTACCCAATATCGGGGGAAATCGGTCCCGGCCTGTGATTGGCTAAACAGCCTATCAGCTGAGACAGGCCGATCTGAAGCTGGAGCGTGCAAGACCCGGGGAGAAGCAGAGCGCAAGAGGAGCCCTGCAGCCTGGATAGGTAATGTATACAGTTTGGAAATCGTCAGCCGCCGACAGCGCACCGCTATTGCACCAAGACAATTACGCCCGACAATTATAGATCCAAACCTCTATCAACGATCAGCCAATGATAGTTGTCATTGGCTGATCGTTGTGTTTATTGCACAGAGTGATAATCGGCCGAATGGGGCCGATTATCTTTCCGTGTTATAGTACCCTAAAACTGACAGCAAATGGGAAAACGCCCCATCTTCGGCTAATAGTCTGTTTGAAGCAACCTTTAAAGCAGGGGTAAGGAACCTTCCCTCTACCCCTGCTTTAAAATGTATCTTCATGCCACACATCTTTCTGTGTGAACAGGGGATATGAGGCGGATTCCCATAAAGGGAAACAAACTATCTCCATGCTATCAGTTATTAGTTTCCATATCACAAGCAGTCTATACTTACCATGCTGCTTGTGACCTGGCATCTGGTTCATTGGTCCTCTAATCACCGGCTTCAGGCCGCTGCCTCCTCTGGAATGACTGACAGTCAGAGGAGGTGGGTCCTAAAGCTACGAACAGTGGCCAGAGGTCTGGAAAAGCCAGATCACAAGCAGCAAGGATGCAAGTATAGACTGCTGATTGTAATCTGGAAACCGACAGAACAGATAAATACATATCTGTTATGTCAGTTTCCAGGGCTGCACGAAAGATACAGCAATTGTTTGTGCAGCCCCTGCATTCGATCTTTATACTGACAGCACAGATACATACCTATCTGTGCTGTCAATTTTCTCTTATCCATATTGGCCATATATAACCCCATTTACACAGGAAGACGTGATGCTGACATTAAGTTTTAAAGCTTTCTTTCAAGACCCGATCAGTTGAGGATAAGGTGTTTCCCCCATCCTCGGCTGATCAGTGTCACTTTTACACAGACTGACTATTGGTCGCAAGAGCATTTCTAGCAACTCTCCTGACCAATAATCGGCCCGTGTAAAAGGCCCTTTAGCCGGCTGTCAGAGTCAGCTCTGTTCACACTGGTATTTTACATCTCTATTAACTTCAGTAGGATTTTTGCAGTTCTGCAAAGAGTTTAATACAACTTAACCCTATATTTTACACTTACTAAGCACATCCAAGACTCCTGTACATGACACCTGTGCTATACAGCTACGTTTCAGGTGAGTCTAGGAGTATTTGTAGTGCACGGCCAGCTATAACCGAGGCCAGCAGTGGGTTACTGCAGAGCTGCGGGTTAAAGCAGGCAGCAAAATGTAAAATTGCACGGGGGTGTAATGCACCACCAATTATGGTAAGAGATGACGTGCCCTACAGGCCTGTACACAGCAAATCCTTCCAAGGAACCAAGATTATTAGCTTCTCAAGTGTTATTGGCTTTGGATGTGGGGAATACCTGAATTATTAAAAAAAAAAAAAAAATCTGGCAGGGGAAAATATATTAAAAGTACAACTAGCAGCCCCATTCCAGGACTAGAGATAGGAAAGGTGGATGTTACAGGACTATTTCTGAGCATTGGCCAAAATTATTTCCTTCCTACAACCTAGGTTCTAGGTCAGGGGTGTCACACTTGCATCCTTCCAGCTATTGCAGAACTACAAATACCATCATGCCTGGACGACCAAAGCTTTGGCTGTGCAGGCATGATAGGAATTGTAGTTCTGCAACAGCTGGAGGGCCATAGGTTTGACGCCTGCATTCTAAGTAGCAGGTATGAGAGTCAGTAACTACAAAGTTCTGAGATATGAGAGTCAGTAACTACCGAGTTCCACTATACATTGATAGTAGTCTGCACATGACGTATTGTATCTGCACTACAATCCCAGGACGTTCCCATAGATCTCTGATGCATATTTGCACCTTGCCAATATAACTCTATACAATGAAGCCAATCCGTGTCCTGGCTTCTCAGTACAGCTTCCACATTGAAATGTGATAAAATCTCCCAACTGTGAAGCTGGAAGGGTGGATCCCTATTGAAAACACTAGGGTGCAGCTCGGGGGATCAGCATCGGACGCAGATCGAGCTACAAGATACATCCTAATCCGCACAGAGATCGGGGTGGAAAATGCCGTTGTGTGAACACAACCATCCACCACTGGGGTCTCCACGGAATTGGTGTTTTCTCCCTATCTTTCTTCTGATGCTCCCTAAGGCTGGGTTCACACTACGTTTTTGCAAAACGGATGGAAAAAACTGATGCATGTGTGTGCATCCGTTTTGATCAGTTTTCCCAATAAATTCCATTAAAAAAAAAAAAAGATCAAAATGGATCCGCTTTTTTTTAACATACCCAAAAAACGTAGTCAACCTCATTTTTGTGTCCGTAAAAAAAAAAAAAAGGTACGTTTTTATGGTAAAACATGTCAAAACGGATGCAAACACGCATCCGTTTTTAATCAGTTTTTTGCAAAAAAACAGATAAAAAAAAACGCATTGTAAAAACTTAGTGTGAACCCAGCCTAACATTGCAAAACTTCTCCTTCCCCCTCCCTCTGGCAGCACACTATATAGTCCCTTCTTAAAGAAATTAAAGGGGAACTATCGCCCCCTTGCCATTAGAAGGTAACAGAGAAACCTTCATCCTCACTGTCCCGTGACCACTAGGGAGCCATCAGGTGTTTAGATTTGTCTAACCTGCTGATAGTTCCCCTTTAAACAACTTAGGCTGTGTGTGGTATTCACTTCAATGGAACTGAGCTGCGAAACCCCGCCCAAACTGAAGACAGGAGAGGTGTTGTTTCTGGAAGCCTGGGGCCATGTTTTTTAAAGGGGTTATCCAGCGCTACAAAAACATGGCCACTTTTCCCCTCTAGTCTCCAGATTGGGTGGAGTTTCAAACTCAGTTCCATTGAAGTGAATGGAGCTTAAAGGGGTGCTCCAGCATGGGGGCACTTTCTGGGGGGGACCGGGGAGGAGGTGGCTGAAATAAAAGACGTCCACTCACCTCCCCGGTTCCAGCGGCGGGTCAATCATCGCGGTGCTCCGGCACCCGGTTCCCGGCCGCTTCCTGTTGTGGGAGGCCGCCCGAGACGCTACGTCTCAGGGGTGCTCAGCCACTCAGTGAAGGAAGCTGGATCCGAGCGGACTTCAAACGGATCCCGCCTCCTTCACTGAGTGGCCCTGAGACGTAGCATCTCGGGCGGCGTCAGACACCAGGAAGCGGCCGGGAACCGGGTACCGGAACGCCACGATGAGTGACCCGCCGCTGGAAGCGGGGAGGTGAGTGGACGTCTTTTATTTCAGCCACCTCCTCCCCGGTCCCCCCCAAAAAGTGCCCCCACGCTGGATAACCCCTTTAATTGCAAACCCCACATGAACTGGAGACAAGAGGGGGAAATTGGCCATGTTTTTGTAGCGCTGGATAACCCCTTTAAGCCTGAATAACCTCATTAATTCCAGTGTGAGACTGGTCCGAGCCCCTTGCCTCTGGCAGTCAGGGCATGATAGCAGTAGTAGTTCTGCTACAAGTTGGGGGAACCATGCTCCAGTACTATGTACAATGCAGTTCCCAGGAAGGCCAGATTTGCCTAGGTTGCTTGGTAACCTGTGTCAGGGACGTTCCTCCTTTACATAGCCGGTATACTCCTCTGCCTTAGGCATCCTAGCTACCCCCCGTCACCAGCCAGGGTCATCACTATTTGGGTTGTAGAGCTACAAGTCCCAGCATTTATTGTTTCTGCCGTTGTGAGAACCTGGTGCAGATTATAAATATATCGCTTTTATTTTTTTCTGCAGTGTGTGAACATACCCTAAAATGATAAAAACCCCAATGCTATACAGCAATACAGATATATACAGGATCACCTAGGAGTGACCACTGCATTATAACCATAGTGAGATATCACACAATATACTGCATACAGCAATACAGATATATACAGGATCACCTAGGAGTGACCGCTGCATTATAACCATAGTGAGATATCACAATATACTGCATACAGCAATACAGATATATACAGGATCACCTAGGAGTGACCGCTGCATTATAACCATAGTGAGATATCACACAATATACTGCATACAGCAATACAGATATATACAGGATCACCTAGGAGTGACCGCTGCATTATAACCATAGTGAGATATCACACAATGCAGAAAGAGGAACCAGCTCCGCATTTCCATAAAATGTCACCGGCTATAAATCTCCTGAACAACGGACGGGCAGCGTTATATTTAGGAGGAACGTCTGTTATTATTGTTTTTACGGCTTCTCTATAAAACCTCACAGGCCTCCTCATAGGCCTATGTAATAGCAGTATATTACAGGACAGGTCCTCTCTCTCTCCTATGTAATAGCAGTATATTACAGGACAGGTCCTCTCTCTCCTATGTAAGAGCAGTATATTACAGGACAGGTCCTCTCTCCCCTATGTAATAGCAGTATATTACAGGACAGGTCCTCTCTCCTATGTAAGAGCAGTATATTACAGGACAGGTCCTCTCTCTCTCCTATGTAAGAGCAGTATATTACAGGACAGGTCCTCTCTCCCCTATGTAATAGCAGTATATTACAGGACAGGTCCTCTCTCTCCTATGTAATAGCAGTATATTACAGGACAGGTCCTCTCTCTCCTATGTAATAGCAGTATATTACAGGACAGGTCCTCTCTCTCCTATGTAATAGCAGTATATTACAGGACAGGTCCTCTCTCTCCTATGTAATAGCAGTATATTACAGGACAGGTCCTCTCTCTCCTATGTAATAGCAGTATATCACAGGACAGGTCCTCTCTCTCCTATGTAATAGCAGTATATTACAGGACAGGTCCTCTCTCTCCTATGTAATAGCAGTATATTACAGGACAGGTCCTCTCTCCCCTATGTAAGAGCAGTATATTACAGGACAGGTCCTCTCCGCTATGTAAGAGCAGTATATTACAGGACAGGTCCTCTCTCCTATGTAAGAGCAGTATATTACAGGACAGGTCCTCTCTCTCCTATGTAATAGCAGTATATTACAGGACAGGTCCTCTCTCTCCTATGTAATAGCAGTATATTACAGGACAGGTCCTCTCTCTCCTATGTAAGAGCAGTATATTACAGGACAGGTCCTCTCTCCTATGTAAGAGCAGTATATTACAGGACAGGTCCTCTCTCCTATGTAAGAGCAGTATATTACAGGACAGGTCCTCTCTCCTATGTAAGAGCAGTATATTACAGGACAGGTCCTCTCCGCTATGTAAGAGCAGTATATTACAGGACAGGTGCCTTCCTATTTGTGTATAAGGAACGATCTGTCTCTTAGCGCTGTATAACACGGGACAATTATCTCTAAAAATTGCTCTAAAAAAAATCAAAAATGTAAAAATTAAAAAAAATTGGCCTAAGCCGTACAACTCCCTGAGTAAGGGGATTTGCATCTGAGAACTGTGTGCCAGAGAGGGCCGTAAGAACACGATGAACATTGATGTTGCTCAACCAGACAACCGATCGAGCTTTGTTCATTAAATGACAGTCGCTCCTTTGCGGATAGCCTGAGGGCCCTATTCCACCGGACAATTATCGTTTGCATAATCGTTAACGATTAATGATCTCAAACGACCGCTATTGCAAAAGACCTGAAAACATTCACTCATTTCCATGGAACGATAATCGTTACTTATGAACGTAATTGCGATCGTTTTTTCTTCGCTATTTATTCGCTATTGCGTTCGTATCTATTGCGAACGACCAATGTCTTATTCAATGCGAACGATTTGCGAACGTTTTGCGAACGAGCAACGATAAAAATAGGTCCAGGTCTTATAAAGCGATCAACGATTTCTCGTTCGGTCGTTAATCGTTAACTGCATTTAAACCGAACGATTATCGTTTAGATTCGAACAATTTAACGATAATCTGAACAATTATCGTCCGGTGGAATAGGGCCCTGAGACTGTCTGACAGCCCTTACATAATGGGGGAGGGTTATCAAACCTTGTAGACACGAACAGTGGAGCCCAAAGCAGCCAATCAGATTGCTTCATTTAAAAAAAACAAAGCTAGAATCTAATTAGTTGCAATGGGCAGAGGCTCTACCATTCCTTAGCACAAATTCTGCTAAATCTCACCTTATGGGGGGGGGGGGGGGACCGTTTATCAAGTATTTTTACAGTAAAACCCAATCACAGCTCAGCTATCAAATATTCATAAGCCCTGGTGAAATGAAAGCTGTGATTGGTTGCTCTAGGCAAGATGGGACATTTCTATTGGACAGCTGCTTGATAAGACTACCCCCCCCCCCACACACACACGTTCATTGTCACCATAAACACATATAAACCTAAGGGTCCCACTCATCCCTATTACACAAAGCCGTATTTGGCCAATAATCGCTTCATGTAACAAAAGGCAACGATCGGCCGTCATGCACGACGTCGGACGATTGTTGTCTCTCAACATGTTGAAAGACAAACAATTAGGAAAGCAACGATCTGCTGCCATCGCTCCGTATAATAGGGGCTGCAGCAGCAGACTTAAGGCCCTATTCCACGGAACGAATATCGGCCGCTAATCGTCCCGTGGAATAGAGTGCAACGATCAGCAGACATCGTTCATGTTGACTGATCGTTGCAGTCGCTTGCTTTTCAACATGCCGTCGCTCCGTTGAATAGGAGAAGCAGCAGCAGACGCTGCTGTATCCTGTGGGCTGCCCGGACGATCAGCGATCACCCGGGCAGCCCCCCGCCGCCCCTCCCGCACTCACCCGGCGGCAGCGAGCGGGGAACGAGGAGCAAACGAGCGCTGAGAGAGCTCATTTGCTCCTCTAGACGCCCCGTGGAATAGGGCCATAAGGGCCCTATTACACGAGATGATTATCATGCAAAAAATCATTAAATCGTTTGAATTTAAACGATAATCACAGGCAAAGATCGAAAAATCGTTCGTATGTTGTTGATTGTTGATATAGATCGGAACCTAAAAATTATTGTTAATCGTTCGCTGTAATTCCATGTTTGTTCGCTCAAGTTCCACGTTTTTTTCACTAATCGTTCAGTGTAATTGCACATTGTTCATTGTTTTTCTGGGATCAGATGGAGTAAACGATCACAATAACTATCACAATAACTATCACAATAACTATCACAATAACTATCACAATAACTATCACAATAACTATCACAATAACTATCACAATAACTATCACAATAACTATCGTAACTAACGATTATCGTTCTGTGTAATATGGTGAATGATTTCAGGTTAACGATAAACAAACTCGTTTGCGATCGTTTATCGCTAGTCGTTATAGTTAAAAATCGGTCAGTGTAATAGGACCCTAATGCTGCGATAATCGCCCGATTGTACGATTAACGATGTCAAAAGAACGATTTTTTTTTAGAACAATCAGCGTTTAGACGGAACGATGTATCGTACGGAAAAATCGTTTTGCGATCGCTTAAGCCTCTCGCACATAGGTAAAAATCAGTAAACGACTGTACACAGAACGATCTGCGAATTTTTTGCGAACGACGATTTTAGAACATGTTGTAAGATCAAAATGAACGATTTCTTGCTTGACGCTTGATCGTTTGCTGCGTTTACACGTACGATTGTCATTCGAATTCGATCGTTATAGTGCAAATTCGCACGATAATCGTTCCGTGTAAACGCAGCATAAGGGTCCTATTCCACAGAGGGATAATCGGCCGATTATCGCTCCGTGGAATAGAGACAACAATCAGCTGTTGATCGTATCATCGGCTGATCGTTTATTTAGGTTCAAACCTAAAATCATCGGGCACCGACCGCACATCGCTGCGTGGAATAGCGAATCTCGGTGGGTGACAGACGATTTCAAAAGCACCATGCCTAAACATGTTGCAGGTCTTCTGCGCACCTCTTCTTCCCGGTCCTGGTAACGATGTCCCTGCAGCCCTCGCTAAACAATTATCGGGCCGTGTAATAGGCCCAGTAAATGAGCACCCATCTAGCACATCGGCGCTCGTTTACATTATAAATCAGGCCCCCATCGGCCCGTGGAATAGGACCCTAAGGGTCCTATTACACTGAGCGGTTTTTAACGACTAACGATAAATGATCACAAACGAGATTGTTTATCGTTAACCTGAAATCGTTCACCATATTACACAGAACGATAGCCGTTAGTTACGATCGTTATTGTGATCGTTACTATGATCGTTTAATCCTTCTGATCCCAGCAAAACAATGAACATTGTGCAATTACACTGAAAGATTAGCGAACAAATGCAGAACTTGAGCGAACGAAGATGGAATTACAGAGAACAATTAACGATAATTTTAGGTTCAGATATCAATCAACGATACCTGAACGATTTTCCGAACATTGCCTGCAATTACGCAGAATGATTATCATTTAAATTCGAATTAACGATTTTTTGCATGATAATCGTCCCGTGTAATAGGGCCCTAACCACCCTGTGCACTTACCCCGCGGGGAGGCTAGGAGTGTGTGGGCATCCTCTATGGGAAATGCACTGCAGCACTTTCATCGTATTGCCCTGGTTTATCGTGCCATCCTTCACAGTGGGGATTCCCGGCCCACTGGCTGTGCTGGGATCGTAGTGTAGCCCAAGCACATAAAGCTGGCTATGGCTCCATGCATAACTGGGTGGCCAGAAACGCACTGATTACAATACTAAACCGCCGCTGTACCTACTTTATTACCATAATAGCTAGATGCCTCCCCCCAATTGCTCGTGATATAAAAGAAACAGATCGCTGATCTCAGGGAGACCAGCCAAACGACAACACTGCCAGCTGCTAGTGAAAGCGCTCAATGCAGTGAAATCCTAGGTGCATTGCCCCCTGGGAAACATGAATATGCAAAAGAAGAGCCTGTGGAGCCTCATCAAAGAGTCTCGAAACACAGGACTAGCCAGATATCCCCTGGGAAGGACCCAGCCAAGAAGTGGCTGCTGTAGGGAAACCACCAAAACCACTGGTCATGATGGCAAATGACCCTTCATCCATACACCTCAATAAAAGCATATGCACGCCCTGGTCAAGCACACTTGCTTATTTCAGTGGGGAGAAGGAGACAAGCTGCCGCCAAGCACTTCTGGCAACACCTTATCTCCTGGCTGAACAGAAGGATCAATCATATTAAAACGCAACATGTCTGATTTTCGTATGTAATGTGTGAGGGCAGCCAAGTGTCCTCCTACACATGCGGTCAGGAGGACAAGGACTGGGAACGCCAGATCCTATGTTCCAATGGAGAGAAGTAGCGTCAAGTACCTGGCAGTGCGTTTAGGGTGGGGGAAGGGGTGTCCGGATATATTAATTCTATTGTCTGTTTTAGGGTCCTATTCCACAGGCTGATGGGGGCCCGATCAAACATAAATGAGCACAGATCTGCTAGATCGGCGCTCGTTTACTGGGCCTATTACACGGCCCGATAAACATTAAGCGAGGGCTGCAGGGACATTGTTGCCGATGTCCTTGCAGCCCTTGTTTAAACATCATACTTTACCTAAGCACGTTGCAGGTCTTCTCCTGCGATCCTTCTTCCTCCCGGTCCTGCGCACAGCAGCTTTGGTGCGGCCTGTTTGAGCTGACAGACCGCTCATCCAATCACTGGCCTTGGCGGTCCTGGCCAGTGATTGGCTGAGCGATCTGTCAGCTTAGACAGGCCGCACCGAAGCTGCTGCTGCGCGCGGGATCGGGAAGAAGAAGGATCGCAGGAGAAGACCTGCAACATGCTTAGGTAATGTATGGCATCTGTGAAATCATCTGTCGCCCGAGTCGCATTGCTATTCCACGCAGCGATGCGCAGCAGATGCCCGATAATTTGAGGTTTGAACCTAAATAAACGATAAGCCGATGACACGATCATCGGCTGATCATTGTCTCTATTCCACAGAGCGATAATCGGCCCGTGGGATAGGCCCCTTAGACTTGTTCAATGTATTGGCAAGAAATCATTTGCATCCTTATAGTTACATGGTGTGGGCTCAGGAGGGCGCACACATAGCTGGCATGTCGCAAGTATCGGGCACGGGCATATGGCAGCCGGTTATGACTAATATCAAATCAGGTAGGAGGTGACTTGCTATAAATCAGGGATGACGAACCTTCGGCCCTCCAGTTGTTGCAAAACTACAATTCCCATCATGTGAAGCTTTGGCTGTCCAGGCATGACGGGAATTGTAGTTTTGCAACAACTGAAGGGCCGAAGGTTCCCCATCCCTGCTATCGATGATCCTGGTCAAGTCCTGTATTAGTATAGGAGTGTGAATTCTCTTGGTTGGAGGGACTCCAACATCTATTGTAATGAATGAGCACCTGAAAAAGCTGCAGAGCTCCTACCATATAATGAGATGTACAGCAAGTCCAAGAGGCGCTGCCCACACTGCAGGAGTGCCCTGAACCCCACGGATCCTCCAGCTCAGGGGGGCGCTGTATCGTTCATTGACCTCTTATAAAAGCCCTTCAGTCTCATGACATCAGTGGATGTGGCAGTATTCAGTAGACACTGACTGATCTGCAGCTGACGGTGATCTATAGATTAGCCTCCGGGGAAGGGAGGGGGGGGCACCCGTGACAGATAGGATTTACCTATGACAGGCACACTGCGCTGAAGGAAGAGAGCCACGCCTGACAGGCACATCTATCTGGGGTAAATGGGGGAGAGAGCGCTGGGGGAAGGGTGGCACTCATGACAGGCACATCAATCTGGGGTAAAGGGGGAAGATGTTCTATGACTGGTACATTGCTCGGAGGGCATGCACTGGCAACAGGCAAACTGGCGGAGGGGGGGGGGCACCATGACAGCCACAGTTCTCTGGGGGAATTAGGGCACTACAAAACAGCACACTGGGCAGGGGGAAGAGGGCCACTATGACAGCACACTGGGCAGGGGGAAGAGGGCCACTATGACAGCACACTGGGCAGGGGGAAGAGGGTCACTATGACAGTACACTGGGCAGGGGGAAGAGGGTCACTATGACAGTACACTGGGCAGGGGGAAGAGGGTCACTATGACAGTACACTGGGCAGGGGGAAGAGGGTCACTATGACAGCACACTGGGCAGGGGGAAGAGGGCCACTATGAAAGCACACTGGGCAGGGGGAAGAGGGTCACTATGACAGCACACTGGGCAGGGGGAAGAGGGTCACTATGACAGCACACTGGGCAGGGGGAAGAGGGTCACTATGACAGCACACTGGGCAGGGGGGAAGAGGGTCACTATGACAGCACACTGGGCAGGGGGGAAGAGGGTCACTATGACAGCACACTGGGCAGGGGGGAAGAGGGTCACTATGACAGCACACTGGGCAGGGGGAAGAGGGTCACTATGACAGCACACTGGGCAGGGGGAAGAGGGTCACTATGACAGCACACTGGGCAGGGGGAAGAGGGTCACTATGACAGCACACTGGGCAGGGGGAAGAGGGTCACTATGACAGCACACTGGGCAGGGAGAAGAGGGCCACTATGACAGCACACTGGGCAGGGGGAAGAGGGTCACTATGACAGTACACTGGGCAGGGGGAAGAGGGTCACTATGACAGCACACTGGGCAGGGGGAAGAGGGTCACTATGACAGCACACTGGGCAGGGGGAAGAGGGTCACTATGACAGCACACTAGGCAGGGGGAAGAGGGCCACTATGAAAGCACACTGGGCAGGGGGAAGAGGGTCACTATGACAGCAAACTGGGCAGGGGGAAGAGGGTCACTATGACAGCACACTGGGCAGGGGGGAAGAGGGTCACTATGACAGCACACTGGGCAGGGGGAAGAGGGTCACTATGACAGCACACTGGGCAGGGGGGAAGAGGGTCACTATGACAGCACACTGGGCAGGGGGGAAGAGGGTCACTATGACAGCACACTGGGCAGGGGGAAGAGGGTCACTATGACAGCACACTGGGCAGGGGGGAAGAGGGCCACTATGACAGCACACTGGGCAGGGGGATTCCTCTGGGACAGGCCATACACTGCATTGTACACCCACCACCACAACATAGTCCAGGGCATACAAGTAGTTAACACCTCGGTGTCTCCGATCTTCCTAACCATGCCCATTATGGCCGCTCTCCTGACAGCCGTATTCATCCTTAATCCCATAAACCATATCATCCTCCTCCTCTCCTCCGCCGGCCACACATCACCCCTCTGGCTACCACACACAGTCTGGCACAGGCGGCATGTTCAGACAGCGCTCTAGTAAAGCCTTCGCCCAGACACATGAAGCCTCTCCATCCCCCCCTACCCCCCTCATACCCCCCTTCTCCAAGCATCACAGCCTGCAGCAAGTGGAGCGCACACAGCTCTGGTGGGCGAGCGTGTAATTCCCCATCAGGAGGGGACGGATCGGAGATGACAGCACAGCGAGTACCGTATCCCTGCACGGGCGGAGAAGGCGGCGAGCTCGGAGCTGTCAATCACAGGGGGGGGGCATTACCAGTGGGGGGGGGGGGGGGGGGGGTACTAATTAGCGAATAAGCCTCTGACCGCTTCCTCCGCCAGTCCTCGTATTAACCCCTATATCAGTCGCCGACCAATCGTAGGGATCTGTATACCAGCGACGGATAGGAGAGATGCGACGGCTATACAGCGGACAGGAGGAGGATTTATTTGGCTTATGATGCCCCCGGATCAGGTGTCACGGGGGCAACTGGGGTCCACGTCAATCACAGAGCGGAGGGTTTCTATGTAAGATGCCAAAGCCAATGACATCAAGGTGTAGATTACCGCAGAGCATCGTTCACACCAGGCAGCACCCCGCCTGTGAGTGGGAGACAGGGGCTGAGCTTGCCTATCCTCCAGCAATGCTGCATTGCAACATAGGCTGCAATGGTGGATGGGAGGTAGGCACATAATAAACACACAGATCTGCCGCCATTCACACACAGCAGGTACCGCAGCCGTCAGGCGATCAGCTGTGAATAACCGCAGCGGCTGACAGGGGGTGACGGCTCGCCCGGGGCCCGGCCTGTGTCTGTCTCCAGCACCGCAATGCGGCCCTCGCTGCCGTCCTCCCCGCTTACCATGGTGTCTGCTCGGTGACGCGCTGTCTTCCCGGGCCGCTGTGTGAGGGGGTGGCGGGTGAAGCCGCGTTGCTATGTCAGCTGTGCAGACGAGGCCCCGGCCGCCGGATAACGAGGACGCTCCTTCTCTGAGCCGCAGCCGCGTACTAGAGAGAGGGAGGGGGAGAGCGGGCGGCAGAGACTGGGAGGGAGCGGGAGGGAGGGGCGGCCCTGACGTCACACAGAGTCTGGGGGCGAGGCTTATGTCCTGGTGTTTTGGTTGATAGCGTCGCGTCTACCGCAGTAGACGTCTTGACGTAAGCACGTAATCGTGGGCGTGGTCCTGTAGGAGGTGAGGGGTGCCATGTTAGATGAGGGCAGGAATGCGGCTAGTTGTATAGCTTTAGTATCATGGATGGGCAAACGTCGGCTCTTCAGCTATGACAAAACCACAATTCCCATCATGCCTGTCTAGGCATAATGGGAATTGTAGTTTTGCCACAGCTGAAGGGGTGGAGGTTCCCCACCTATTCTAGTTGAAGCATAAATGGTTTAGTTCTGTATTAAGAAACAGCGATCAGCACTTAAGTAGTGTGAACAGTGTCCCGTTAGGTTATATCATTAGATTATGCCTATAATTCCGTAAAAACGGATTAGGGGTGCTCCTCCTTAGAAGTTCAGGTTCAAATGCAAGTCCAATGAGAAAAAAATAGAAACATAGGAGGGCACTCACCATAAAACTTGACTTTTATTGTGGTTACATTAAAAGCAATCCATTGTATTCAGGCGACCCAGACGCCAGCACCATGTGATTCACCGCATGGTGCTGGCTTCTGGGTCGCCTGAATACAATGGATCGCTTTTAATGTAACCACAATAAAAGTCAAGTTTTATGGTGAGTGCCCTCCTATGTTTCTACTTTTTTCTCATTGGACTTGCATAAATGGTTTAGCATGTCTCTGTGTTATAGGTAGTTCTATACCACATCTGGTCTGTATTATGGAACTCATAGGGTTAAAGGGGTTATCCAGTGCTACAAAAACATGGCCACTTTTTTTCAGAGACAACACGACTCTTATCTCCAGTTCAGGTGCGGTTTGCAATTGAGCTCCATTCACTTCAATGGAACTGAGCAGCAAAACCCTGCCCAAGCTGGAGACAAGAGTGGTGCTGTCTCTGGAAGAAAGTGGCCATGTTTTTGTAGCGCTGGACAACCCCTTTAGGGTTACATACAAGCTGAATTTTTTAGTACAATTTGGGCATTAAAAGGAGGCGGGGTTAATATCCAGTAGGTGTTACAGGATGGGGCTTAAAGGGTAATTTAGTAGTGGTAAAAAAAAAAACATAGCTGCTTTCTTACAGAAAAGACGCCAATCTTGTCCTTGGTTTCTGTGTGATATTGTAATTCACTTTTATAGTTGAGCTGTATTTAAACATCGAGAGATGGATCGTTCAGTATTTGAATACTGGTGGTTGATGAGGTTGGATGCAGCTCAAGGGAGTCCTGGAAAACATGGATACAGCCTGTGGCCACAAGTAGTAGGCATCGCTGGTATCCAGGCAACTACGGTTCTAGGCCACACTGGTATCCAGGCAACCTCAGGTAGTAGGCATCATTGGCATCTAGGTAACCATATGTATTAGGCATCCCTAGTATCTAAGCAACCATCACAGGTACTGGACATCACTGGTATCCAGGCAACAACATGTACCAGACATCACTGGTATCCAGGCAACCACAGGTACTAGGCATCACTGATAGCTAGGCAACCATAGCTGTTAGGCCTCACCTTTATCCAGGCAACCAGAACTATTATATGTATTTTGGTAATCACATCTACTAGGCCTTACTGGTGTGCAGGAAAAAAAGGTAATAGGCATCACTGATATCCAAGCAACAGCAGCTATTAGGCTTCACAAGTATCCAGGCAACCATAATAAGTACTAGGCTTTACTGGTAGCCATGCAACCACAAGTACAAGTCCTCATAGGTATTTAGGTATCCACATCTACTAGGCCTTACCAGTACAAAGCCAACCACAGGTATCAGTCCTCACTGGTAACCAGGCAACCACAGCTACAAGGTCTCACTGGTATCCAGGTAACCACAGGTACTTGGCATCACTGGTATCTAAGCAACCACAGGAACTAGGCCTCATTGATATCCAGGCAACAATGGGTACTAGGCCTCAATGGTATCCAGACAATCACAGGTACTAAGCCTCATTGATATCCAGGTAACCACTGGTACTAGGCCTCAATGGTATCCAGGCAACCACAGGTACTAGGCCACAATGGTATCCAGGCATCCACAGGTACTAGGCCTCAATGGTATCAAGGCAACCACAGGTATTAGGCCTCACTGGTATCCAGGCAATCACAGGTACTAGGCCTCGCTGGTATCCAGGCAACCACAGGTATTGGGCCTTACTGGTTTCCAGGCAACCACAGGTATTAGGCCTCACTGGTATCCGGGCAACCACAGGTACTAGGCCTCTCTGGTATCCAGGCAATCACAGGTGTTATGCCTCACTGGTATCCAGGCAACCACAGGTATTAGGCCTCACTGGTATCTGGGCAACCACAAGTGCTAGACCTCATTGGTATCCAGGCAACCACAGGTATTAGGCCTCATTGGTATCCAGGTAACCACAGGTACTAGGCCTCAATGGTATCCAGGCAACCACAGGTAATAGGCCTCATTGGTATCCAGGTAACCACAGGTACTAGGCCTCACTGGTATCCAGGCAACCACAGGTACTAGGCCTCGCTGGTATCCAGGCAACCACAGGTATTGGGCCTGACTGGTTTCCAGGCAACCACAGGTATTAGGCCTCACTGGTATCCGGGCAACCACAGGTACTAGGCCTCTCTGGTATCCAGGCAACCACAGGTGTTATGCCTCACTGGTATCCAGGCAACCACAGGTATTAGGCCTCACTGGTATCAGGGCAACCACAAGTGCTAGACCTCATTAGTATCCAGGCAACCACAGGTATTAGGCCTCATTGGTATCCAGGTAACCACAGGTACTAGGCCTCAATGGTATCCAGGCAACCACAGGTAATAGGCCTCATTGGTATCCAGGTAACCACAGGTACTAGGCCTCAATGGTATCCAGGCAACCATAGGTACTAGGCCTCAATGGTATCCAGGCAACCACAGGTACTAGGCCTCAATTGTATCCAGGCAACCAAATGTACTAGGCCTCACTGGTATCCAGGCAACCACAAGTGCTAGACCTCACTGGTATTCAAGCAACCACAGGCACTAGGCATCACTGGTATCCAGGCATCCACAGGTGGCAAAAAAACCCTGTTTTTTTCCAGAAACAGTACCACTCTTGCTTCTGTGTGGTATGGCAACAGGGTTCCATTGAAGTCATAGGTGTGGTGCTGATTTTGGAAGAAAGCAGCTGTGTTTTGTTACTCTTTAGTGCTTCCTGGTGCCGTCTTTATGGTTAAAAACGGTTAATTCAGTGTCACTTAGGCGGGGCCTAGAGCGTCCATGGCCTAGGCCTGTGGCGCCTCTCAGCTCTTTCTTCCCATCCTCCTTGTCTTTAGCAATGCCCCCAGGCAGGATTTCTTCTCTTCAGCGCTGTTTAAAGGGGAACTCCGGATAAGAAAAACTTGTTTTCTGTTAAAAGTACATTAAAAGTTATATAGATGTGTCTATACAATGTATTACCATATCTCTATGGTTCTGCCACACTGATAGCTGATAGAAATCCAGGAAGTGAAAAAAATTGCCCCTGTGCCAATTAACATTGTCTCCTGCTCCCACTGCTCTCCCCCCTTAGGAGACAAATCTTCCATGCCTCTGTCTCACATTGTGTGTGTTTGCTAAGCACAGGCTGATGATGCAGACAGGGGTCAGGGTGTGATCTCACAAGAGGCTTGGCTGGATCTCCCAATCCCCTGAGTGATCCACCATCTCTTAATGGCCAGAAGCAGCACTAATTTTACTGATTGTGATGGGTGGGGGACTGTGATGATCAGCTGAGGGAAAGCATTGCATTCTGGGAACTGCTCACCCAGGAAGGACAGAAACACAATACAGAACAAAAAAAAAACAAACAAATGGATTTTTGGTAGTTTCAAAACAAACTGGGATAGACAGGTAAGTAATGCTATATGCTTTTGCAGAAGTTTCATTTTTTTTTACCTCTACCTGGAGTTCCCCTTTAAACTCTGTGCATGCGCCATAATGATCCAAAGCAGGGCAGACACATTGACATGACTGGGCTACTCGATCTAGGCTACCGTGTCATTGCTCCTGAGTTCGGGATCTGTCATTTGTGTGGCGCAACACTGGTAAAAAAGATGGCACAGGTGCAATGACACGGTAGCCTAGAACAAAGAGTCTGGTCGGTTTAAATCGCGACGGCGCATGTGCCGAGTTTAAACAGAGATTAAAGGGAGAAATCCTGCCGGGGAGCATTGCTAAAGATAAGGAGGGCGGGGAAGAAGCCCCAAGAGGCAATGCAGGCCTAGGGGACAGACTCTCTAGGCCCTGCCTCTTTGACACCGTTAAAAGAGCATTTTTAACCCAGAAGCTAATATACACCTTAATGTGTATATTAGGACATCATTTGGTATTGATTTGTATTATAAAATAATTCTATTGATTACATAAGAAGAATAAGAGTGACCCTTACTCTTCTAGAATCCTTAAAGGGACTCATCTGTAAGTAGAATAAAGGATGCATGTTAAATTTACAAATTAGTAGACATGATCTCAGCCTGCTGACACATATATTTGGTTACATACCTTAATCTTCTTTCTGAGCCGATCCATTGCTGAGAAGGTGGCACAGAGTAAAATATGACCTCAGATAATGTAACGTGATATTTCCACCTTACTTCGCTTCATAATGTGACCAGTCCTGGTAGGAAAAACCAATAGTTTCATCACAATCCGGTAATAGCCTTGCATTTTACTCTCTACTTATGGTTCCATTGGCTTTGCAGTAGTAATAGAATCACCCTGCCACCTTCACGCAACTGTATATATAGCATACCTCTGAAGAACAAAGTTATTGTGGACTGCAAACCGGAGATTTGTTCTATATTTACTGTAAATAAAAATAGCTGTACACTGTATGGTGAGAAGGTCATAATTTTATACCCTCAAATAGGTAGAGCTCAGGCGCCACCTCTCTCCGCTGTAAGATATATATACAGTATATAGAAAGGGCTATGAGCTCATGGAAAGGATTTGTCCTGTTTAGACAATAGAATGTCTTAAAGGGGTGGACATACTAAGAGGATGTATCACCTAGCCACAGCAAGAGTGATAAATAAATGGTCACTGGAGGTCTGACCACCAGGACCCCGCTATTCAAGAAAACATTGTTTCCAAGACCCCCCGTGCTCCATTCTCTGTGAAGGGATTTATGGAGAATTTATTTGGTGTTGTCAGTCCTATAGACAGTGAGTATTGGTCTTACAGGGGCATTACCTTGCTCAGTTGGAGTCTCAGCAGTCAAACCTTTATCACTTATCCATGTAGGTTAGGTAATACATGTTGTTAATGGGAAAATCACTTTAATGGGCTGTGTCCCAATACTATATAACTCTGTTCACATAGTAGTAACAGTATCAAAAATATGTATATATTATATGGATATGGTAAAACACAATTATTAAAGGAGAAGTCAGGACATTTTTTTTAAATCCAGCAGGACCAGATTCTTTCTGCTCACTTTAAAATTCATAAATGTATTGTAGCATTCTTAAAAGTAACCGACGCGTTTCGAACCAAGCTGGTTCTTATTCATGGTATCTGGGTCTGGATTAATAAGGAATAGACATTCATCTTGGGATCACCATAGAGTAAATAAACTCTTATGGGACATCTCTGCAGGAGAAGTGTGTAAAAGACGCCGATCACAATGATTGCAGGGGTCCCGTGACCGTTCCCGCCGCTCACCACTGGCACGTGGATAGGTAAGTTCATACTTGTAATCAAATTCCCCTGCGGGCTACCGAATTTATCTGGACTTCTCCTTTAATTTTTGGGGATTCCTTTGAACAGTGATGCCCCCCTGATATTGCAAATGTATGTGTATTGCAAACATTCTAGCAGCCATCCTATCCACTTCATGTGGACATGCAGCATGTAATGCAGTATGACATTACATTACCAGAGAAAAAAGAGGTGCTTAGATTTCCTAATAGGGCTATAATATAAAATAATATGATTTTAAAATTAATAAAGAAAAAAAATCTAAATTTAAGAAAATATTTCTATGTAACAAAAGAAAATAGAAAAAAAAAATCATATGTATTAAAACAGTCCAAAAATATTTGGATTAGCGATGTAGTGATGATAATAGAAAATCTAGTTGTGGTTAGAAAATAACAGTGAAATAGCCAGCATGTGATGATCAGCTGATCATCACTGGTTAGGCTAGGTTTACACTGTATTTTTGCAATCCGTTTTTTCATTGTTTTTTTTTTTCTTCAAAAAAACGATGAAAAACTAATGCATTTGCGTGCATCCGTTTTGATCCATTTTTCCATTGGCTTCCGTTGTTTTGCAAAAAAACGGATTGCAAAAACGCAGTGTGAACCTAGCCTTAGCCTTCAGAGACTTCCTGGCTAATCACTGATGTCACTGGGTGAGGTGATGACTGGCCACTACAAGGGTCATGTAGTATTACATGCTAGAAATTTAAAGGGGTTATCCAGTGCTACAAAAACATGGCCACTTTCCCACCTCTCTTGTCTCCAGATTGGGTGGGGTTTCAAACTCTGTTCCATTGAAGTAAATGGAGCCTAAAGAGGTTATCCAGCGCTACAAAAACATGGCCACTTTCCCCCTACTGTTGTCTCCAGTTTGGGTGGGGTTTTGAAACTCAGTTCCATTAAAGTAAATGGAGCTTAATTGCAAACTGCACGTGAACTGGAGACAACAGTAGGGGGAAAAGTGGCCATGTTTTTGTAGCGCTGGATAACCTCTTTAATTGCAAACCACACCTGAACTGGAGACAAGAGAAGGGGAAAGGTGGCCATGTTTTTTGTAGAGCTGGATAACGCCTTTAATTCATTGGGCAAACATGTCACTACAATGTTTCTGGTTTGCTCAAGAGGAGTTCAGAGCTGGGTTTTCCCTTATTGATGTCTATATGTCCAGGAGTACAGGAAGGCCTAGGGCAAGGAGTAGGCTTTAATTACCCAGGACTACACCATCGATAAATTCCCCCTCTATGAGCTTCACACATGAGCTAACAGATAATGGTAACACGAACATTAAAGGAGAAGTCCGGCAAAATTTTTTATTAAAGGGGTAGTGCAGCGCTAAAAAATTATTCATAGAATAACACACATTACAAAGTTATACAACTTTGTAATGTATGTTATGTCTGTGAATCGCCCCCTTCCCGTGTCCCACCACCCCCGCACAGTTGTGACGCGGCGGAGGGGGGGCCGTGGCAGGGATTCGGCCGTGCGTCCGAAGATGACGTTTGGCACAAAATGGCGGACGGCCCTCGACACGGATCAGGTAATGTATAATGCACCACACACTTCCCGGTACACGGGCGGGGCTGGTGGGACACCGGAAGGGGGCGATTCACAGACATAACATACATAACAAAGTTGTATAACTTTGTAATGTGTGTTATTCTGTGAATAATTTTTTAGCGCCGCACTACCCCTTTAATGTATTGTATTACCTCCCAAAAGTTATACAAATCACCAATATACACTTATTAGGGGAAATGCTTATAAAGTGCTTTTTTTCCCTGCACTTACTACTGCATCAAAACATCCTGCATGAAATGGTGATGTCACTTCCTAGATAAAATGGTGATGTCACGACCCGACTCCCAGATCTGTGCCGGCTGTGGCTGCTGGAGAGGATGATGGCAGAGGGATGCTCAGTGTCCCTCCAGTGTCCTGTGTCCCTCAGTGTCCCTCTGCCATCATCCTCTCCAGCAGCCACAACCCGCACAGCTCTGAGAGTCGGGTCGTGACATCACCATGTTATCCAGGAAGTGACATCACCATGTTATCCAGGAAGTGAAGCCTTGATGCAGTAGTAAGTGCAGGAGAAAAAAGCACTTTATGTGTATATTGTTATTGTTAATTGATTATGTGTATATTAGTAATTTGTATAACTTTTTTTTTTTTTGCGGGGGGGGCAATACAATGCTTTAATAAAAAATTTTGCCGGACTTCTCCTTTAACTTTTCTACAGCTGAGGGCCTTTCTAGAAGTCATTTATTCCAGGCTGAAATGGCAAGGATGTGAGACTGGGTTCCAATGCAGAAGCACTTCAACAGTTTGACTCCACCTGCTTGACACTTTAGCCCTGAGTAATTTTATGACTGCTGCAAAGGTGATCACTTCCCCTAGATTTACTGTTTATAGGGGCTACTGAACATAGCAGATTATAGTTCTCATCTATGGCATCTCCTGTATTCATTGAATGTTTGAGTGTTTGTGCACACATTTGACCGACAAAGGGTAATTCTTAATAATAGGACAACTCCCTTAAAGGGAACCTGTTACCAAAACAATACTATCTAATCTATCACCAACATGTTATAGAGCAGGAAGAGCTGAGCAGATTGACATATATCTTTACGGGAAAAGATTCAGTATAACTTGTAACACGTTAATTAAAATCCCTGCTCTTCTGTGATACAGAGTCCAGTGGGCGGTGTCACTTAATGGACCGGACTCTTTAGCATTGAAACATCAGAGATTTTATTTAATAATTGACAAGTTACACTGAATCTTGTCCCATAAAGGTATATATCAATCTGCTCAGCTCCTCCTCCTCTATAACTTGATGCCGATAGATTTTTATGGCAACAGGTTCCCTTTAAGTGCATCTAATCAAAATATATGCACAAGCCAAAAAGACAGAAATGGCTGCACATCGCACCCATGGCTGACACGAAAGCTTATTCAGCTACATTTAAAACCAATATCAGAAGTTAGTATATAATTTGGCCAAACCATATTGCCTCATGTACCACGTGCAGGTCTTCTGATACACATGAGTCCCTAACCAAAAAACATCACTGTGCCGGTCAGCGACCACAATCCCTACAAAACGTTTGCAAGCAGAGAAGGGGGGCCACGGAATGGCCCTGCAACCCCATTGTCACAGGACCAGACCCTAAAAGGCCCCCCCAGACCACACAGGCGCCACCGGCGGAAAAAGTGGACGCCAAGCAACACAAGTGTGAACAAGCTCTTACCTCTCTCTCCATTCCTCTGCAGGTAGAATGGAAGAGTACTAGGAGATCCCCCTTATGTACACAGGTGCTTCCTGCTAATTTGGATCACATGGGTCTTACAAAGCACGAGTGCTAACCACAATGAAAAAAGGGACAGAATGCATAAAATATGCACAAGCCAAAAAGACAGAAATGGCTGCACATCGCACCCATGGCTGACACAGACCCATGTGATCCAAATTAGCAGGAAGCACCTGTTTACATAAGGGGAGGATCTCCTAGTATTCTCCCATTCTACCTGCAGAGGAATGGAGAGAGAAGTAAGAGCTTGTTCACACTTCCGTGGCCCCCCTTCTCTGCTTGCGCACGTTTTGGGGGGATTGTGGTCGCTGACCGGCACAGTGATGTTTTTTGGTTAGGGACTCATGTGTATCAGAAGACCTGCACGTGGTACATGAGGCAATATGGTTTGGCCAAATTATATACTAACTTCTGATATTGGTTTTAAATGTAGCTGAATAAGCTTTCGTGTCAGCCATGGGTGCGATGTGCAGCCATTTCTGTCTTTTTGGCTTGTGCATATTTTATGTATTCTGTCCCTTTTTTCATTGTGGCTAGCACTCCTGCTTTGTAAGACCCAAGTGATCCAAATTAGCAGGAAGCACCTGTGTAGATAAGGGGAGGATCTCCTACTATTCTCCCATTCTACCTGCGGAGGAATGGAGAGAGAGGTAAGAGCTTGTTCACACGTGTGTTGCTTGGCGTCCACTTTTTCCGCCGGTGGCGCCTGCGGGGTCCGGGGGTTCCTTTAGGGTCTGGTCCTGTGACAATGGGGTTGCAGGGCCATTCCGTGGCCCCCCTTCTCTGCTTGCGCACGTTTTGCGGGGATTGTGGTCGCTGACCGGCACAGTGATGTTTTTTGGTTAGGGACTCGTGTATCAGAAGACCTGCACGTGGTACATGAGGCAATATGGTTTGGCCAAATTATATACTAACTTCTGATATTGGTTTTAAATGTAGCTGAATAAGCTTTCGTGTCAGCCATGGGTGCGATGTGCAGCCATTTCTGTTTTTTCGGCTTGTGCATATTTTATGTATTCTGTTCCTTTTTTCATTGTGGCTAGCACTCGTGCTTTGTAAGACCCATGTGATCCAAATTAGTAGGAAGCACCTGTGTACATAAGGGGAGGATCTCCTAGTATTCTCCCATTCTACCTGCAGAGGAATAGAGAGAGAGGTAAGAGCTTGTTCACACTTGTGTTGCTTGGCATCCACTTTTTCCGCCTGTGGGGTCTGGGGGGGCCTTTTAGGGTCTGGTCCTGTGACAATGAGGTTGCAGGGCCATTCCGTGGCCCCCCTTCTCTGCTTACGCACATTTTGCGGGGATTGTGGTCGCCGACCGGCACAGTGATGTTTTTTTGTTAGGGACTTATGTGTATCAGAAGACCTGCACGTGGTACATGAGGCAATATGGTTTGGCCAAATTATATACTAACTTCTGATGTTGGTTTTAAATGTAGCTGAATAAGCTTTCCTGTCAGCCATGGGTGCGATGTGCAGCTATTTTTATTTTTTTTGGCTTGTGCATCTAATCATAATGTTACACATGTCACATAACATTAGCATAATATTATCACAAGCCATATCATGGAGGTAAAAAACACATTTTTTTTATATAAACTATTTCATCACATTTACATATTTATTTGTGTTTATTGATCTACTAATATATACTCTTCAACATTGAAACTGCAACACTAAGCAATTTTTGATTGCTTAGTCTATTCCTACATGGTGAGCTAGTAGTAGATGGTCAGCGATCGTATATTGACTAGATAGTATAGTTAGAGGATATACTATATACACACACAACATCATTCTGACTGTGGATCTAAATCTAAAATCCAGTACGTGGGCTATGAGAAAAGAAAATACAAGTCTATGACCATTTTGTAGGCAGTCGTATGTGTTACATTGTAATCCACCATTGCTTACTCATGCATATTAGCACTGAAAATCCATGTGACATTTGACCCCTGGTGTATAGCGATGCTGATTGAACCTGAATCTCCGAGGATTGTCTGTCCCTCAAGGGAACCATAAGTGAATAATGTTGCTAAGCGACAGTGAATGTTAATTTCCAAATATTTTCTTCAAGTCGATAGTTAAATCTGCGAAGGTACTGCAATAACTAGGGCATTAGCAGTGAATTTAGAGGGATACAATGTGGAGGAATGTTCCAGCACAAAATTACTTATTTTTAAATAATTCATTAATATTTTTTAAAGTCTCCAACCCAAGTTCTTTAAGGGAATGTTCCGGCACAAAATACATTACCCATTCCCTTTATGTAAAGTATTTACAATGAACACTCATAGCTGATAAACTACAATTACGTGGTCGGCCATAGTTTGCTATTTAATGGTTAATATCCTTGCTTTATTGAATGGAAGCATCTCCAGCATTGTGCCTCTGGGAAAGCTTTAGCCTCACATACATAATTTTACTGTCCCTGGCTGAATGTCTGTGGTTTTGGAAAGTCGCAAAAACACTTTTAGGCTATGTTCACACATAGCAACGGACACTGTTAAACTGCTGTCTGCCTAGTGGCATTCAGGACGTTCCTGCAGCCGATACCTCTGTATCGGCTGCAGTAAAGTTCTTTTTTTAACATTGACTTGTGGGCACCGTCGGGTGTGCTCGTAAATCAAGTAACCATTCATTTCAATGCAAAATGCAGCCGCCACCACACTTTACATTGTGTGAACAACTATTTTTTCTGGACGTTGTTCATTGAACAGCGTCGTGAAATAATAGGCAGGTACATTATTTTAACGCCTGTTCTAAAGAATATGTGAATGTAGCAGGTGGCATTGCATTTACAGTACTTCAATGTAATGCCGCCACTGCAGTAACACCCCGAAACAGCTGTATGTAGATGGATACCTGGCCTTGGTTGTTCCCTTGTCATTACATTGACTTATAGGGCCACTTAATATGGTGGTTTGGTAGTTTCCTTACAGGAGCCGCCCCTTGGCTGGGTCCTTCCCGGAGGGATATCTGGCTAGTCCTGTGTTTTGAGGCTCCACGGGTTGTTCTTTTGCATATTCATGTTTCCCAGGGGCAATGCACCTAGGATTTCACCCCTTTGAGCGCTTTTGCTGGTAGCCGGCAGTGTTGTCGTTTGGCTGGTCTCCCTGAGATCAGCGATCTGTTTCTCTTATGGCTTTACTAGGCATTGCTCCCACCTAGCCAGAATCCTGCTCCACACTGATGAGGGGCAACACCCCGAAACAGCTGTATGTGGATGGTTACCTGGCCTTGGTTTTTCCCTTGTCATTATATTGACTTATAGGGCCACTTAATATGGTGGCTTTGGTGGTTTCCTTACAGAAGCCACCCCTTGGCTGGGTCCTTCCCGGAGGGATATCTGGCTAGTCCTGTGTTTTGAGACTCTTCAATAAGGCTCCAATAGCTCTTCTTTTGCCCCTGCAGTAGAGAACAGATGACGATTCCATTGCAATCAGCGTCCGTTCTTTACATAAAAAGAATGTACAGTAAACATAGCCTTATTCTGTCAGCAGACTCAGAAGAAGGTTTTGCTGGCTGGAGGTACAACCGTGCAAGAAGGTTTGGGACTTTGGTGTCGCTGATGGCATCAGGTGGATATCACTCCTTGAATGATGGGAATAGTAGTACTTGGTGTGCTGCACCTCCTAGAAGACACAGGATATTTGCTACTGCCATAGTCTGGGTTAGGCCTCCTCCCTCTGTGCTCCTACTGCTATCTCTGCAGTTTCCTATGCTGCCTATAGAAGTTGTTTTAGCTACTAAAAGAACCATTGCAACCCCTTATCCTTCCAGTAAAAGCTTCCATTACAGTGTATGACCTACACTTGACCTATTTACAAATATTTGATGCCAGCTCAAGACCCCAGCTTGTACTTGGATGTCTCTACCTGTCCCCTCAGCTCCTTGCACCAATCTTGGCCCATTGGGACAGCCGCCATCCACACCAGGACCCTGAGGGTTCCTCAGGGTCCTTACCACGTACAGATGAATTGAAAAGTTATAAATACGTACGTGTTTGCGATGGCAAATAAGATCATAGTTGCGTTTGTAAAGTATACTGTAAACGGCGGTTTTGAGGTCAATTCTAAAGATGCGATCAACAACACACGAATGGATTTTCGTTCATCCTTTGATCGTTGTCGCGTTTACATTAGAAGATTATTGTTTACGATTTATGGAACCATTTTTTTTTGCAATAATTGGCCCATGTAAAAAATCCTTTAAACAACAGCCTTGGGAGTGGCTAGACAGGTCAGGTGGCACATATGGAACTGGTCCACCTCTGACTTCTCCTTGTGGTATTGTGTTGCTTCTATGAAATTTTTGTGAGTACATACAAGACACCTCCCCCCCTCCGAATACACAGCCTTCTATACTAATCTCTCTCCTATTAAACAACTGTACAGCAAACACCTATTCCTCCTCCTGGGGAGGTAAGCCACCAACAGACCAGTATGGCAATGGCTTATTCTCTCCTCTCCATTGACAACAAGTTGCATGTGTGTGGGGCAATCGGAAAAGACAGCTGTTATCTATAACAGCAAAAGGAAAGATGGCGTTCTCCATTCCGGTGCCACTAGTGAGAGAGGATGGTTTTCAGCACAGCACACTATTGAGTCGTTCTACAGCTGTGATCATTGTGACCTGGATCATCAGTTCCTTGTTTTACTATCTGGAAACCTTACCGTCTTATTTCTGGGCAAGTAGCCAAGAGAACATACAATATTACAACAACCATAGATACACAAGCAGGCAATGTCTTCATTACTCATCAATTTGTTAATTGTGTTTTCCTAACATATTGAGATTTTGCTAGTCTTGTATTTTGAGTCAGCTGCGGAAGTAAAAACAGGATCTGCTGCCATCTTGGTTGTCACTTGATGCCCAGTTTACAATTCTTATGCCGATATTACCGGTAGCAGAAGAAGTTGGATGTAGCCCTTGGGAGTCTGGGACAACATGGATAAAACCTATGGCATATGGCTGTATCCATGTTTTCCAGGACTCAATAGGGCTGCATCCAACTTCAAATGCCGAATGATCGGTCTCGAGCATCAGTTGCACTGATCATTAGCCTTAACCCTTAGACGACCCGGGCAATTTAAATTTTAGTGTTTTCGTTTTTTCCTCCTTGTGCTTAAAAGGCCATAGCACTTGCATTTTTTCACCTAGAAACCCACATAAGCCCTTATTTTTTGCGCCACTAATTGTACTTTGCAATGACGGGCTGAATTTTTGCATAAAGTATACTGCAAAAGCAGAAAAAAATTAAATGTGTGGTAAAATTTTTTTTTTTAAAACCCCGCATTTTATTTATTTATTTTTTTGTTTTTACGCCGTTCGCCCTGGGGTAAAACTGTCTCATTATATATGTTCCTCAAGTCGTTATGATTGCAACGATATGTAACATGCATAACTATTTTATTTGATGGCTTTTAAAAAATTCAAAGCATTGTTAACAAATATATGTTCCTCAAAATTGCTCTATTCCCAGGCTTATAACGCTTTTATCCTTTGGTCTATGGGGCTGTATGAGGTGTCATTTTTTGCGCCATGATGTGTTCTTTCTATCGGTACCTGGATTGCGCATATGCGACTTTTTGATAGCTTTATATTAGACTTTTTCTGGATTTGATGCGACCAAAAATGAGCAATTTTGCAATTTTGCGCTTACGCCATTTACCGTGCGAGATCAGGAATGTGATTAATTAATAGTTCGGCGATTACGCACGCGGTGATACCAAACATGTTTATTTATTTTTTTCTTTATATTTATAACATGGGAAAAGGGGGGTGATTCAAACTTTTATTAGGGGAGGTTATAGTATAGTAATACTGCATAGATCAATGAGATAGGCACTCTATTGCTTTCGGCTGCTGCATCCGAAAGCAATAGAGTGCCGAGCTGGGATCAGCGCCATTACGGCGTAAACCCCAGCCCAGGTCAGATGCCGGGATCGCTCCTCTGGAACAACGTCGCGGGGGGACGATCCCCCCCACTAGACACCAGGGAGTGGAGAAATATAGTATTCAGATGCAGCTGTCTACTTTGACAGCTGCATCTGAATACTTAATTAGCAGGCACGGCAATCGGACAAGCAGCACCCGGGACCGCTGTGGTTCAGAGAGGGGCCTCCGTGCGGCCCCGCTCTGAACTCCTCTAGCGACCGCTGGTTGTATGGGTACGCCAGGGTCGTCAAGGGGTTAATGAGCATAAATATTCGGTGAAATACTGTGTGAACATAGTCTTAAACCATATGAGCACCAAGAAGAGCTGAAAGTAAGTTGTGTTAAAGGGGTGGTATAGGCTTGGAAAAACATGTCCACTTTCTTCCAGAGATAGCACCACTCTTTTCTTCAGTTTGGATGTGGTTCTGTAGCTCAGTTCCATTGAAGTGAGTGCAGCTAAATTGTAATAGCACACCCAAAATGATGACAGGGGTGGTGCTGTTTTTGCAAGAACGTAGCTGTGCTTTTTATAGTTCTGGATAACCCCTTTAAAACCATGGAATAAAACTCTTTTTTCTCTGGTATAAAGCTCCTGCTGCAGCCGCGGCTGGTACGTGCCGCGGCTGTTGCAGGAGCTTTATACAGTGCTCCTGGGAACCATATCAGCCCAATTGGACTGATTGGTTCCCTTTAAGAACTGATGGTTTTTAAGGGATATGGTCACCGCTTAACCCTATCTGCTAGTGCTTACTTCATAGAGCCTATTAACTTCATTATATGAATGTTGGCCGCACATTCCTGTTTCCATGGGAGGATGGGTGGCTCAATTTTGACTGGACATTAAAGGGGATGTGCCACCTAAATTTTCTTTTACTGATTACAATCAGATACTAAAACTTGACTTTTATTTTTATTTATTTCACTATTTGTACATTGTTATGGGGGCTGATATATTGTGTGAGCTGTTCTTAGCAGAATTTAGTGACATGCTTTACAGCAAGACTCATGGACATAGACGACAATAGACAGACTGTCCCTTTGAGATGAATGTGAAGCATTACTGAGCGCGCTCTGTTACCTTTGAAAGGGTCATTCTACAGCGAGCCGCTATTGTCTCCTCTATCTACTGATGTCACATGATGCTGCAATGCTGTGCAAATCCCTTTACAGCAGCCTCCTCTTATCCATACCTCACAACCTTTTGGACGGCCAAAGAGGGACATATGTCTTATCACCACACACAGAACAGGAAGTCTCAGCTTAGTTTTAGCCCCAATGGTGAGAATGAAAACTGCAAGATTTCCAAATTTTCTTTACAATATAGATAGAAAAATTGAAAATTTGAAAAAAAAGGCATACAAATTCTTAAAAAATATGTTTAAACAATGTCATTTTCTGATAACACATTTCCTTAAACATTAGCAATGAGACCTCCTTGTGGAGGAAACCATATTGTCGTAATATTAAGTGATAGAAAGGATTGGTCTGAGATCCCATATTTACACGTCATATCAATCTTTTGCCAGAAAACCCATTTTAGGAACCCATATTTAATATAACTATGTATGCCGACATATCTCCATGAGCTTTATATAGAAGATACAACTAGCAGCTATAGATGTGATGCATGGATGAACGCTCCAAGAACACGTTTCTTCATTTCCATTTCCTAATCCTATAGTGACAGGCTGAAATTGTAGGAAACAGCTCAATAATTCATGTATCACAGTCGTGCCTGCGCAGCCCATTATCCTTATAGCTCATTGATTTCTCATGTATATTCTTCATTCATTAGATGGATTTATTGGCAATTCTGATAGTGCTGTAATGTAGAAAATACAAGCATATCCTCATACGGAGGCAATGAAATGGAATGAGAACATACACGTTTGTTAATACCAATCATCTTAAAGTGAAATGTGTTGCCTCGATTTTTTTTTTCTTTTTTTTTTTTTTTACTAATTACTGCTAGATACGGGGGAAAAAAATCTAATCATATTTTTTTTCTCACTGTAATTTATTTATTTTACTTTTTTTACATTATCATGGGGACAGCAATCATGCCTAAGGTGTTGTTTTTTTTTTTTACCAAAAGATAGAGATTATTCTATAGGGAGGGTAAAGCTGAACTGGGGAGAGTTTTAGGCTTAGTGGTCAGAATGAAAACGGCTTCATTTAATTCATTTAAATGACTTCTATTTATGAATCTCAAGCCTTCCTGTGCTTATCAGCTGCTGTATGTGTGGTGTCCCACCACAGGTGTTCTTTTATGTTTCTCATGTACCTTTCTTAAAAGCTCTGTATTCAGGTTAAGTGGTGATGAAGGGTACTTTGAAGTTTCAAACCTGGATGTCAGTATTTTGTATTCCTATGTGTTTCATGGCTGAAGGAAGCTAAGGGTTAAGATCTGTGGTGTTTCTGATCTATAGGATAACCTATTATCTTTCTCCTTTCTTATGCACACACTCATCCCCACCACTCACAGGGAAGTTCACTTAAGCCCCTGTAGGAGGAGTTACTTGGTGGAGGAAGAACAGTTCAGTTCTATTCAGATTCTCGTGGGAGAAAGACACACAGAGCAAACATCCCTGCTGTAGCCAAGCCAGGGCCTGGCTTATGCCAGGACACTTGTCCGAGACCAAATAACAGTCTAGTCTAAGACACAAGTGTTTTCAGATGCAGCTAGAGACTAGTTCCTCTACTATCACTTCTACTATATCGACTATGCAGTGCTAAGCACTTTAAGGGAGAAGAGTCCAGGAACACCCTAACCCATGCCATGAACAAGTCTAAAAAGTGCAGGGCAGTATCCTAAGAACCAGATGAACTAGCCTGGAAAGGACAAAGCCACCAAAGGAAAGTCTACATATCCTATCTCGCAGTGCAGGTAACCCCCGGAAACTTAGCTTCACCCAGATAACCACGACTGGGGCTTGTATCACTCTATTAGGACAGGTCACTCAACACTGTAAGGCACAAGGTGTTCAGACTAAAGTCTATACACGAGTTCAAGTACAGTATTCACTCTAAAGTATTTCTCCAAAGTTCGACCAACTCTTCTATTCTGCTCTACTCAACTCTCCAAGCACTGCTGCAACTCCCTCTCTTCTACTCTGGGCACCTCCTCAAGCACAGGTTCAAGTACTAAAGTCTATGTGAAGATTTATCTATTCTACTGAAGTGTGTTGTACTACTGAAAGACTGCACAGTAAAAGCTGTTCTATTTCCATATCACTGGGACTCCGTCATAATTTATCCGCACCAGCACCCAAACACACAAACCGCACACCTTGGGTTATTTTTCCCCTTTCTGTGGGTGGCGGTGCTGATAGTGCGGGTGGGTTAATTGCCACTCAGGACTACTGTGTCAAGAGCCCAAAGGACCCACTACAACCTGGCAGGTCACTGACCATTACAGCCAACCACAACACAAAGCAGGTACCACACCATACCTGTGTGCTGGACAAGCACTGGCACCACAACAATACCATCTTTGGCTGAGCTGATATAACAACACCTAAAGAGCACTACACTATGCTAACCTAACCTAGAACACCACATATGTCCTGCAGGAAGTGGTGTATTCTTTCCAGTCTGACACAGTGCTCTCTGCTGCCTCCTCTGTCTGTTTCAGGAAGAGTGCATAGAGTAATAGAATAGTTTTCCATAGGTTTTTGCTACAGCTCTGGACAGTCCCTGATATGGGCAGAGGTGGAATACAGAGGCCGTACAGCAACTGATAAGTACTAGAAGGCTTGAGTATTTTAAATAGAAGTCATTTAAAAACCTGTATAACTTTGTGATGCCAGTTTGATTAAATATATATAGATATAAATATATTTTTCTTCTCCTGAGTACCCCTTTAACTTAAAAAAAAATATATTTTTCTGATCATTTTCTGATGGATTGTATATTACCTTTGAAGGGGTGCGCCAGCGTGGGGGCACTTTTTTGGGGGGACCGGGGAGGAGGTGGCTGAAATAAAAGACGTCCACTTACCTCCCCGGTTCCAGCGGCGGGTCCCGCATCATGGCGCTCCGGTGCCCGGTTCCCGGCCGCTTCCGGGTGTCTGACGCCACGCTGGAGCACCCCTTTAAGTATTACCACTACCATAGGCTATGTCCACACTACGTAAGTACCATATTGATTGCGGCCGTTATTGATCATGGCCATGAATACTACGGTACTTACGTAGTGCTGCCGCTGGGGAAATCCCGGCCGGAGTGTATACACATAGTATACACTCCGGCCGGGATCCCTAGAGGTGCTGCAAGAAACTGACATGTCAGTTTTCTGCGGCCGCTATTCAGTGAATAGCGGCCGCAGAAATTCCTGCCAGTTTACACATTTCGGGCAGCGGGGAATGCAGATGCGGGCCTGCGCGGATGTGCCCGCATCCGAATTCAGCGGCAGTAAAGATCATCCGACCGATACTGCAGTACCAGCTGGGACGATCTTTTCTGACACCGGCCGTTCTGTGACGGCAACTACAAATCACACGATTCCTAAGGTGGTTTTATTGAGGGTTAAATGGTCCTAAAATAGTAAGCCAGAGAACTTTCTAATACATGTATACACACTATATCACATATCTCCTCCATTCCCACCCACAAACCTATGCAAAGACTTCAAGGAGCAGCAATAACTGCAAGTAGCCATACATATTACGTCATGAGGAATCTCGAGAATTCTCATATCATCTGAGAGTGTTTGGCTAATTCATCTGCCCCCTGATATCTAGTGTATCGGACATGTTAAATTTTATTATGTATGTTCACTTGTTCCCCTGGCATCAGCCTATCTTACACTACTGATCAGATGCCGAGCTGAGATTGTATGTTTATAGGAGAGTCATCGCTGGTAAAAAGAGTGAAAAGGTCAGGAACTGCCCTGCTCAATCGATCACAGGGGATGGGCGAGGAGTTTTCATACTGAGGACTTTGTGGATATGATTGAAAGAACTAATAGGGTCTTCAGCATGCCCGCCAATGGCAGGATTACAGCTGGGAGTAGCAAGAGAGAAGGCGCACAATAAATACATATTCTGAAGCAGGGTCTTATCACCTGTCGCGGAACATGGCCCCAAAACAGGTCCGTAACACCTACAGATGTGTGTATGGGGCCATATGATCTGCATGTGTGAGATGATGGGTGAAAGGGGCCATAATGTCACATGATTTATCTGACTAGAAAAATTTTTAGGATCCATCTTGCACCACGTGACAGAATCAAAATGTGTATTTTTGGGTCTGTTATGCAGTAAGAAACCAAACACTTTCTAGAGCAACATAGAACGTTTATTAATATAAATCTGATTCCTAGGTCAAAAAGAGGGACATGTAAGGGGCAAAGAGGGACGGGGCTCAAAAGTAGGGACTGTCCCTCCAAAAGAGGGACACTTGGGAGGTATGCACTTTATATTTTTGTTGGACAAGTTCGGTTCTAGGCAGTGCTTTAGACAGGCACTGTATGGGTGCTAAGTGGTTTTAAATGTATTGGGGCTCTGTGGCCGGCCTGTTATGGTGCTCTATGGTTTGTAGTGTATGGGGTTCTATGATGTCTCTTTTGGAGCCGGCAGGTTATAATGCACTATGGTTTGCAGTGAAGAGCGGCTCTGTGACATAGTTGCTGCCTGTCCTTTCTTAAACAGTCTGTAAAAGTAGGGGACTTCTTTTACCAGGGACCATAAAAATAAATTGATAAGTCCATGACGCCAGAGAAGCTTGTACAGATTGTGATTATACCTCGCATCTTATTACAATTCACAAAGAATGCTGCTATGGCGGTTATATTAGTCACTGAGCTATAGACATATGTTATTTGGGATTCCTATAATTCATTATGGTTTTCCATAAAAAATACAGACATGAGGGGAGATTTATCAAACATGGTGTAAAGTGAGACTGGCTCGGTTGCCCCTAGCAACCAATCAGATTCCACCTTTCATTTTTCCAAGAATCTGTGAGGAATGAAAGGTGGAATCTGATTGGTTGCTAGGGGCAACTGAGCCAGTTTCACTTTACACCATGTTTGATAAATCTCCCCCTGTAATTTTTGTATAAATTGTCCTGAAAAAATAAATAAAAAATCAGTTTAACAACCTTAGGGCCCTATTCCACCGGACGATAATCGTTCAGATTATCGTTAAATCGTTCGAATCTGAATGATTATCGTTTGGTTGAAATGCAGTTAACGATTAACGACCTGGACCTATTTTTATCGTTGATCGTTCGCAAAACGTTCGCAAATCGTTCGCATTGAATAAGATGTCGTTCGGTCGTTTGCAGTAGATACAAACGCAATAGCGAAGAAATACGGAAGAAAAAACTATTGCAAATACGATCATAAGTAACGATTATCGTTTCATGGAAATGAGTGAACGTTTTCAGGTCTTTCGCAATAGCTGTCGTTTGAAATCGTTAATGATGTTAATAATCGTCCGGTGGAATAGGGCCCTTACTTTGTGAGTGTCATTGCTTTGGGTCCTTAAAGCATTGCTGATGCACTGTAGGGCCATTGATGTTATTGGTTTATTGGCTTGAAATGTAAAACTTTAACCAAGCACGTCTATGATCGGAGAAACCTGTGAAAATTGGAATACACAGTACTATGCAAATACCATGCAAAGATGGAAAAACACAAACTACCTTACTTGTTGCTTTAAAGGGGTAGTGCGGCGTTTAACTTTTATTCACTAAATAACACACATTACAAAGTTATACAACTTTGTAATGTGAATTATTTAAGTGAATGGCCCCCTTCCCCTTGTTCCCCCCAACCCCGGAAGTGTGGTGCATTACACTTACGTATTTGCTGTCGACCCGGCCGCCATCTTGGGTCGACGACGTCAGTATACTGAGTATACTACACCACACTTCTGGGGTGGGGGGAACACGGAGAAGGGGGCCATTCACTTAAATAACACACATTACAAAGTTGTATAATTTTGTCATGTGTGTTATTTAGTGAATAAAAGTTATTTAATGTGCTGTATACAAAGAGATATACATGCGTTAAAACTGTGCAGAAAGTTGTTTAGATGCATTAAATGCAGCATGCACACCATTTACAACATATTCACCACCTATTATTATGCATGTTGCCAGGACCACATCCATTTGCAGCAGATGCTTTATGACTTGTAACATTGCAGCACTGACACTTTATGGATGGCACTTTTATACACATGTGTACATTAGCTTACTGCATAGCTAATATGGAGTACAGGCCTTTACTCACCTCCAGTTCTCAAATCCAACATATTTCTTTGTTTTAATAAGAAAGTTGCCATATGTTAAGTGTATTGAGTACGTTGGTCCGGTGCTTCATGAGGTAGGACGCACGGCTCCTTGCTCCTCCCCCGCTCCTCCGGACTCTGCCTGCCTCTCGATGTGCTGCCCTGGATTAGCCTGGCCGAATATGTGAAGGCCCCCTCGGCTGGACTGTTCTAACTGAAGCCGGGGTGCGGATTGAAGATGGAGAGGAGCCTGAGAGGAAGAGACGTATACCGGCACCAGGAGAGGAGAAGTAAAGTAAAAGTGCCGTGTCATCTGGTGATAGCCTGACATCTGGCTCTGTTAGGTGGCATTAATCAGCGCAGCCGGTCAGGCGCTATACGGGTCAGCCAGGAGCACGTGACCGCGCACAGGAGTATGAAGGCCCCCTGGTCTGGCTGCGTGTGCGGTCTTCATTCTGGAGGCGCGTCTCCTCGGTCACACTCTATCCTACCCGGGACTCTGTGAGTACAGTATGGCTTTGGCTGGTCTCGGCAGAGGGATGGACATTTGAGCTATGCCCCTCTATTGTGGGGTGGAGGGGGTGGTCTCCGGCCGGGGCGCCGGGGGGGGGGGGGAGTTTGGCGTGGTGCGAGCGCGCCGGGCTCCCCCTCCCCCCTGGGGCTCCGGCCGGGAGCTTACTTGCTGGGATGCATGGATTCCAGGGGTGGCTCTTTTTGAACGTCTTGTACTGTTTTTGCCTGACCTGTGTTCTCCTTGGGGGTGAGCTTCAGCTGTGGGCCTGAGTGATTCCAGCCTTGAGCCGGGCTGCTGTATGGGGAGAAGCTTATCCACCTTGTTTTACCTATTAGGCCTTAGGTGTCTAGCTGAATGTCACGCGGTTTGAAAGCCTGGTTTTCTGTGGTGCTGGACATCCTTGGCCACGAGTGGTACTTCTCTGGCCCCCTCAGCCTCCTCAGGTATTTTGTGAATACTACTCAACGTTGGGCTGGTGAGTGTGCACCTCTTTCTGTGCTCTTATTATTTCAACTGCTCCTCCCTTCTGTCTCCTAGATAGGACTGTTGGGAAAGTGAATTGACCGGCTACAATGGCCCCTAAACCGGCGCAGAAAAAAATAGGGAGCAGTGTCTCCCCTAAAATGGATAAGTTCTTGAACTCTCCAGTTGGAGATGGGAAAACCCGCAATCATCCACTTGCTTCCCCACTGGTTGAAAAAGCTACTAAGACAGGTTCCAGGTTTGACGTCCTGCAAGAGGAGGGGGAGGAGCTTCAGGGGTCGCTGGAGCAGGGTAATGAGGCGCCTAAAATTACGCTGGATAAAATCTTTGATGAAATAAGAACTTGTAACAAAGCGGTGTCGGACTTATCTTTAACAGTTGGAGCCCTCTCATCTGATATTGGCCTTATTAGAGGGGATATGATTAAAATAAAAGAGAAGGTTTTGGACTGTGAGAAAGCTATTTCCCCCTTGGAGAAAGGGGTTGCGGATTTACAGGAAAAGGTCCAAGACATTTCGCAGCAGTTGAGGATGTCTCAAGACAGGATTAATGAAATGGAGGACCGCTCTAGACGGTCAAATGTTAGAGTAATTGGCCTCCCTGAGGGGGCAGAGGGGAGTGATCCTGTTAAGTTCTGCACAACTTGGCTGGAGGAGACATTTGGTAGAGACGCTTTTTCACAGTTTTTTGCGTTGGAGAGAGCGCATAGAGTGCCGTTCAGGCCTTTGCCACCTGGTAGTCCTCCTAGGACAATGATTTTTAAAACTATTTGTTCTGGCGATAGAGATGTATTACTTAAGTTGGCCAGACGAGAACAAATAACCTATAACGGGGGGAAGGTCTCTTTCTTTCCAGACTTTTCTAGGGCCACCCAGAAGAGGAGACTTTCATTCCGGGATATAAAAAAAAGACTCCACCAGGCTAATATTTCCTTTTCCTTGATTTTTCCGGCTAAGCTTAGAATTATTCATAAGGATGTCACTCATTTTTTCTCTAATCCTGGTGATGCCCTTAAATGGTTAGACAATGAGGGTTATTGATTCTGTATTATAATTTCCATTTTTTGTATATCTTTGCGAGGTGGGTGGGGCGAGGGAGGAGGGGGGGGGGGAGTGGGGAGTTGGTATACGGAATGGGAAGAGTCCCTCTGGCTTTAAGGAGCACGGAGAGACAGTTAGGGGGTCGGGGGTTTGGGGGGCGGGGTAAAGCACGGAGGGTTCCCTTTTTTTTTTTTTTTTTAAGGTATAATGAGCTTTGATATCTTTTGTTGGAACCTGAGGGGACTGGGGGAGAGGACCAAGAGGGTGGCGGCATTTGATGTAGTGAACAGGCATCTGCCTGCGGTAGTTTGTCTTCTAGAAACCCATGGGACAGAGGAAACGATCGGTAGGCTGAGGCGTAAATGGGCAGGAGTAGAACTGCACTCCGTTTTTAACTCATACTCATCGGGGGTATCGGTGTATGTTCACCATAAGATTCCGTTTGAGACTATGGCTAAAAAGATAGATGGTCGGGGTAGATACGTGTTTGTGCAATGTAAAGTCTATGGGAAAGCAATGGTGCTCGCCTTTCTCTATGTTCCGCCTCCCTTCTCCTCTCAGGTATTTTTTGATTTACTGTCCTGGTTGCAGGGTAAAGAAGAGCTGCCACTGATTATATGTGGTGATATAAATTGTGTGTTTGATATATGCTTAGACAGGAAGGGACCTAAGCTTAAAACTACCAGAGGTACGTCCCCTATTGCTAAATTAGCTGGAGAGGTAGGGTGGTTTGATGTTTGGCGTTCTTTGTATGGTAACAAATGTGAATATTCATGTTTTTGCCCAGCTAGGGGTTCGGCCTCAAGGATTGATGTAGTTATGGGTAACGAAAAGGCCCTTCGCTGGGTAAAAAGGATGAGATATGAGACGCGCTCACTTTCAGACCACTCTCCTATGACAGTGAAAATTGATGTGGCGGAGCAGACACTACACCACACTAAATCTTTCAAATTCAACGCCCATTGGCTAACACTGTTTGATGATAAAAAAATTTTTTTTGAGGAATTGAAGGAATTCTGGGATATTAATACAGGGACAGCAAGCCTTCACTGTGTATGGGATGCTTCTAAAGCGTTTCTTAGGGGTCTACTCAGTCGAGAGATATTCCGTAAGAAAAAACAGTTTAGGGTACAGGAGAGTAATTTGCAGGAGGCAGTCGAGGTGGCAGGCGTAGTATTTGCACAAGACAATAGTGAGGTTAATGTGGAAGGACTAAAAGGTGCACAAAAAGCTTACTCAGAGTATCTGAGGGAGAAAGCGCAACAAAAAATTTTCTTTGCAGGGCAGAAGCATTTTATAGAGGTAGGTAGGCCAGGGAAGCTCTTGGCCAATGTACTAAAAGCGCAAGGGGAGAGTGGTCACATTGTAGCTATACAGGGGGACCAGGGGATCGTCACACGAGATCAGGGACAGATTCGGGAGGTAGTTAAAGACTTCTTCTCCCAGTTGTATGGGGAAGATGTTACACACTCGGAGGGAGAATATAGTGCTTTCTTTGAGAAGATCTCGCTGCCTCGAATCTCAGAAGAACAAAGACTTAAATTAAATAGTCCCATCACTTTGGGAGAGCTGGGCGAAGCACTGAAGAGCATGGCAGGGGATACAGCACCTGGGTCGGATGGCCTTCCTTTTAAGATCTATGGGGAATATGGGGAGGTATTGATGCCACGATTATTGTCAATAATGAATGAATCCTGTAGTAAAGGCATCTTACCAGACTCTATGAGACAGGCCAATATTGTTTTGATCCCTAAAAAAAATAAGGATCCCTTGCTGGTTGAGTCGTATCGGCCGATCTCCTTGCTCAACACAGACTGCAAGATTTTTGCGAAGGTTTTGGCAAGGAGACTGGCTGAGGTGGTCCCGGATTTGGTGTCACGAGACCAGGTGGGTTTTATTCGCGGGAGGTCGATTTTTGACAACATATCCAGAGCCTTTGCTAATATTCAGTTGGGGGGTCCGGGTCCCCATTCCATTCTGTCATTAGATGCGCTCAAAGCTTTTGACAGGGTGGAGTGGGGCTTCCTGTGGAGGACATTGGAACGGTATGGGTTGGGTACAGAATTTATAGGGTGGATAAAATTGCTATATACGTCTCCTATGGCTAGGGTGATAGTGAATGGGGTCCCCACGGAAGGCTTTGAGTTAAAAAGAGGGACCAGGCAGGGCTGTCCGCTATCCCCCCTCCTCTTCGACCTATATATGGAACCCTTGGCAGAAACAATAAGGGGAGCATGTGATGTAGTAGGGTTTGGTCTGAGAGGAGGGGTGGATAGGATTTTATTATATGCGGACGATGTCATTCTTTTTGTTGATGACCCTAGGAAAAATCTGGATAGAGTGATGAGATTGGTAGAGGAATTTGGTAGTATCTCTGGTTTTAGTGTGAATTGGGGGAAATCTTCATTACTGCCAATTGTGAAGGGGGAAGTTATAGACTATAAAGATCTGAAAGCTAAAGAGTCGATAGAATACCTGGGTGTGGTGATTAGCCCCTCGGTTAAGGACTATGTTGCGTTGAACATCAAACCTTTGTGGGATAAGATAGGTAAGAAAGTTGAGACCTGGCTTAAGTTGCCCTTAGCGATGGTAGAAAGAATAGCAATCATCAAAATGGTAGTCTTACCCCAGGTCTTATACTTTCTAAATGCGGCCCCAGTGTGGATCCCAGATGTATGGTTCAAGAGGCTTAGAGTTATGATGGATCGGTTGATCTGGGGTCGGAAACAGGTTAGGATCAAATATGATATGTTGTGTCAGGAGGTTGGTAAAGGGGGTCTCGCCTTGCCGGACTTTCGGCTCTATTCTATTTCTGGTGGAGCCCAGGGTCTGGCGAAGTGGAAGACCTCCTTGATAGTAGAGCATATTTTAGTTAGAACAGGGAACTTTGGGAAAAGTTTCTTTGAAGTACTAGAAGCTGGACAGGGCGTGAGCGGTCCCCTAGATAAATTTTCGTTTTTTACATTATATAATAGAGTGTGGAGAACTTTGAAAAGAATGTGTGGAATTAAGGGGTCGTTGGATTTCACTCCATTATGGGGAAATGGTAATTTAAAGGAATTTTTGAGCCAGGATCTGGCAGGTTTTTGGAAGAGTAAGGGGGTAAAATATGTGCGTGATTTATTTGAAAATGGAGAAGAGATCACATTTGCAACTGCGCAAAGCAGATATGGGTTATTAGATATTCACAGATTTCAGTATGCTCAAATTAAGCATGCAGTACGTTGTTCACAAGGGATGGATTGGAGATATGTGGAATCACATGAAGTAATTGATGTATTATGTAATTGGAGTGGCAGGGGTAAGTGTTTGCCGAAAATTTATAGAATATTAGTTAGAGAAAAAAGAACACCACATTTAGAGAGGGTAAAGGTTAAATGGGAAGGGGCATTTGGGGTGATACATGACACAGTGTGGGAAATTATAGTTAAGAATCTAGGAGTAGCATCATGTAGTCCGGCACATAGGTTAATACACTACAAAATTTTGTTCTGGCTTTATAGAACTCCTGAGTCCCTATCCCGTTTTGGTAGACAAACTGTGAGTTGCAATAAATGTCACACTGAGAGAGCTGACATGATACATATGATGTGGTCTTGCCCATTAATTTGTACCTATTGGGAGAACATAAGGAATCATATTGAGGGAGTAATGGGATTGCCTCTACAAATGTCGTGTTCTATTCCAGAGCTGCTATTGGGGGGGTTGGTGGAAGATGGGGAAATTAATTCATTACTGAATAGGATAATGGGTTGCGCAAAGGTTCTGATAGCAAGGAGGTGGGTGAATCGCTTACCCCCTGTGGTGGAAGAATGGAAGCGGCTGGTTAGAAAGGTGAAGAATTATGAGGAGATAGCGGCAAGGAGATCTAGTAAAGCAACCTCAAGGTTTCAGAGGCTCTGGAGAGGTTGGAAAGATTGATGTATTCATTTGTGTTTTTTTTTTTTTTTTTTTTAGGCCCTCCGTGCTATGGGTGGGTGGGTGGTTGGGTGGTTATATATTGTGAGCGATATTCTTGTTTGTTTTCTTTTTACTATGGTAAAAACAATAAAATATTTTGTAAAAGAAAAAAAAACTTTTATTCACTAAATAACACACATTACAAAGTTATACAACTTTGTAATGTGAGTTATTTAAGTGAATGGCCCCCTTCCCCTTGTTCCCCCCACCCCCGGAAGTGTGGTGCATTACACTTACGTATTTGCTGTCGACCCGGCCGCCATCTTGGGTCGACGACGTCAGTATACTGAGTATACTACACCACACTTCTGGGGTGGGGGGAACACGGAGAAGGGGGCCATTCACTTAAATAACACACATTACAAAGTTGTATAATTTTGTCATGTGTGTTATTTAGTGAATAAAAGTTATTTAATGTGCTGTATACAAAGAGATATACATGCGTTAAAACTGTGCAGAAAGTTGTTTAGATGCATTAAATGCAGCATGCACACCATTTACAACATATTCACCACCTATTATTATGCATGTTGCCAGGACCACATCCATTTGCAGCAGATGCTTTATGACTTGTAACATTGCAGCACTGACACTTTATGGATGGCACTTTTATACACATGTGTACATTAGCTTACTGCATAGCTAATATGGAGTACAGGCCTTTACTCACCTCCAGTTCTCAAATCCAACATATTTCTTTGTTTTAATGAGAAAGTTGCCAAAATGTACTTACGCGGCTTCTGTCCCTAGTAGGTAGTATATCTCCTCTTCATTGACGTCCTGCACATTCACCAGCTCACCCTTGCGTCTCTGACCCTTTAACTTTCCTTCGTCGCTCTCCTCCTCCTTTGCACTTTGGAACAAAACCTTGTGCTTGTGACTTCTTCCCCTCTTACACTCTGCACAGATATTATTTGCAGTTGCGGAATCTTGTAAACATGACTCAAACTCTGTAAAACTGAATCGTCCTCTCCTATGTTGCCCCCCCCCCCCCCCCGCGCGCGCGCTCCGGTTACTTAGATACCAGGAATGTGATGGTGGTGATACACGCTGGTGTGGTGGTACTCACTATGTTTATATATCAACACTTTTTTTTTTTTACTGAATTTAGTCCTTTGTAGTCGCTGAAACCTCTCTCTCCGGTCTATTTCTGTGATAAGGAATTATTTTGTTGGTGTGGGCAATGGTCATGGAGGTTCTTGTTCAACCCTAACTCCTCTTGCAAAGTATATTTTTGGTCATGTTAGTATAGGATACATTGACGGTGATATTGTACACTTTGCCACTTTCTCTTCTCTCCACCAGTTAATCATTCCTCTATTAGTGGATGCAACCTATAGCTTTACCCATAGACATACTTTCTATGATATAATGATATGCAATAGTTTTTGTGATTACATATATACATAATTACATTTTTGCTTATTTGTCATTATTACACCATTTTTGAACCTACTTTTCAAAGGTAAAAATACAATGAGAATAGGATAGGCCATCAACAAATGATGGGGGAGGGGGGGGGGCGGTCTCATAGTACTAAACATAGACAAGTGGACAAGTGTCCATACCATTGTGTCTATTGCTCCATGTTGTTTGCTTGTATGGGCTGGAGTACAGTATCAGCCACATGGATGTAGTCATTGGGCATTACAGTGAAAAGCTTGGGTCTAGGCCCCTAGTTCTGATTTGTGGGAGACTCTAAAAATGGGGCGGCCAGTCATCGTACATGGGAAGTACTGAAGTTAAAACAAAAAGACACCAGGAGGAGGGGGGTTCAGGGCTTGGTGCACATAGCGTAATACTGCAGATAGAGGCTGTGTTTATGTTATGTAAAAACAGTGGCCGTTACTTAACATGTTCATGTGGCCGATACTGCCATATTGGCCGCAAGAACATCATTTTATTTCTATTTGGATTCTGGGCACTTTTGGGTGTGCCTGCAATCCAATTGGCCATAACCCTCCTTGCAAGTTATGGCCATGAGCACGGCCTTACACTGTGTGTACAGAGGGTTTGCTCAACTGCGGCCTAGAAAACTGTCAGGATCATTTTTTTCTATGACTGCAGTGAGCAACGGCCGTCGTGCATGCTGTGTGTGAGCACTACGGCCGTTGTTGCATTGAAATCTATGTTCACTGTAGCGTTGGTAAATTACATCCAGTAGAGGATTACAATAGGTCCGCTTTGGGTGGTAGGCCGGGGCCCTGAGCTCCTGGGGGCCCATGGCCACCCAAACAGATTTATACATTCAGTAGTGTATTGTCACCTGGCTACAGTTCTGCCATGATTTGCAAACAATCACTCCTTTTTTACAGCAATTTTACACAAATCAGGACATCACAGTATCATCTATCCTGTACTATAAACATCACGCTAGTGTTACCATAGTTACAGTGGTGTGGGGGGGCCAGGCTTGGTGAACAGCCCAGGGCCTATAGTAAAGTTAATCCGTCCCTGATTACATCTGTCGTTTTTAATGGAAACTACGGCCGTAGTTTACCATATTTTTTACGCTGTGTGAACATAGCCAGAAAGTAAAACTGTTAATGCGCTAATACAGTTCCACTCACCTTAGGCGGTCATGCTCTGAGCATGGCACTGCCAGTAGCATGTGGGGAGTACAGACGGTCTGCTTCCTATTCCTCTGTTCCACATGATCGGTGATGGAGCAAGATCTAAGGTGCTTTAGGACTTAATCCACAAGAGGAGAGAAGCTGTGAGGCTCAGGTGCTTTGAATCGGCAATTCAAAGGTGATATAGCAGTGTCACAGATGATGGGAAGAAGCGTAGTACCATATAAAACATATACCATACCATATTAAACCGTAGTACCATATAAAACGCGGACAACATATATATATATATATATATGTATATATATATATATATATATATATATATATATATATTGTACACATGTCACTGGTAAAGTGTTCGAGGGGGTCTACATCTCACCTAGGCTGATACATAACGTGCAAAACACAGTAATCACTGAACTCAAGGAGAACAGCGAAAAAAATTCCAATGAAGTACTCAATCAAGAGTCTCCACTGATGCCCCCAAAAATTTAAATATGCAAAACAAGAGTCCGTGGAGCCTCAGTTACGAGTCTCAAAACACGGGATAGCCAGATATCTCTAGCCTGTTGCCAACGGGGTGCCTCCAAGATGGGGAGAGCACCACACCACCCTGATAAATAACCCCTGTTGTTTCCCTGTCTATGTTCCAATACTCGCAACCGAGTGGGACTTAAGGAGTTATTTATCAGGGTGGTGTGGTGCTCTCCCCATCTTGGAGGCACCCCGTTGGCAACAGGCTAGAGATATCTGGCTATCCCGTGTTTTGAGACTCGTAACTGAGGCTCCACGGACTCTTGTTTTGCATATTTAAATTTTTGGGGGCATCAGTGGAGACTCTTGAGTACTTCATTGGAATTTTTTTCGCTGTTCTCCTTGAGTTCAGTGATTACTGTGTTTTGTTGGTTGATTTTTCATTGCCCCAACTAGCCAGAATCCTACCCCACACTGACGAGGGGCAAAAACCCCGAAACGGCTGTCTGTGGGTGGAAGCCTGCCTTTGCAAGCCCTTGTCATGATCGCAATACTCGCACCTTGAGTTAGACATTGACAAAAGGGGCCACCCTGTTGTTTCCCTGTCTATGTTCCAATACTCGCAACCGAGTGGGACTTAAGGGGTTATTTATCAGGGTGGTGTGGTGCTCTCTCCATCTTGGAGGCACCCCGTTGGCAACAGGCTAGAGATATCTGGCTATCCCGTGTTTTGAGACTCGTAACTGAGGCTCCACGGACTCTTGTTTTGCATGATACATAACGTGACATGGTAAGTCCGGAAGAGGTCGGTTGCTCAGCAGTGATATACTGCTGAGTTGTTATTTAATTTTCCGGGCCGGATTTACTGGAATGGCGGATAGGTTGGTAGTGGGATCTGCCATCCCTCCCCCTCGATCCAGTGTGGGTTTTGGGATCAGGTGAGCTCTGATCCTAATCAGCCTGAGAAGGCAAAAGGTGTGCTCAGTGTGCAGGGGAGAGCTCTCAGCCAGGAGTGAACAGCCTGTGTGTTTGGTGGGAGCTGTGAATACTGCCGCTGCTGGAGCATATATACACCCTGCGGTATCCAGGTGAAAGACGCACTGTTTGTCTAGTGTCTGATAGGTGAAGAAACCTGTTAGTAAGCGCCCAGACGGGCAAGACCTTTTTGTTTGTTTGGTTCTTAAAAGCACGGTGTTGCTTTATTTCTGTTTGATGGACTGTTTATGCTGCAAATAAATGCCAAGCTGTTATTCTACAAGTCCAAGTCTGCTGTGTCCAAACACACCATCCCCCGGAAAGATCCCTACAATATATATATATATGCAAGGGTGTCGGTAAAACAGTTCAAGAGAGATCAGACAAAGCTGTGACTGGCTGACATATATGTTGAATTATTTACAATAAAAAGTGTCCAGTAACATGACCAGATCGTACATAAAAAGCAAAGTCAACTAGTAAATCCAATGAAGGAAAGAGGGAATGCAGCACTCACCAGATGCACTTGTAATCAACTTTATTCCATTAAAATCATGGGATGTGGATGAACGAGGCGGTGGACCGTTTTGTGCAACTCGTAAGCGCGCTTCGTCTAGGCCCTCAGCATGCGTGAAATGGTTTGTCGCCTCGTTCATCCATATCCCATGATTTTAATGGAATAAAGTTGATTACAAATTCATCTGGTGAGTGCCGCATTCCCTCTTTCCTACATTGGATTTCACAGTTGACTTTGCTTTTTATGTACGATCTGGTCATGTTACTGGACACTTTTTATTGTAAATAATTCAACATATACATTGGCTCTGACAGATAATGTTTGGGAAGAGTAGAATCGGGCATGGTGCCTTTCCACTGTCAGACCCTTTTGTTCTTGGGGAAATAAGCTCCAGAGGACTTGCAGCGACTCAACCCCACCCACCCTATTTCATAGTATCCAATTACAGCTTAAATCCAAATTTCATGGGCAAGTATCTCACAAAAAGCAGCCTTCTCTACTATACATACAATATTGATAGATCTGACTATAACTTTGATTCTAACATCCTCTCCCTGATGCAGCCAAGGCCAAGAAAGGGTTAAACCAGTTTTGCAATGTTCACGTCAGGATGACATCATCACATGGGGTTACATTTACCCTTGGACTTCCCTGTCTCCCACCACAATATTGTGTCATAGCAAAAGTATATGTGTATGTGCTATTATTAGGCTAATACTATCAGTGTTTCCTAGATAATAGCTTCCTGGTGATAATATTTAGCACGGGTTATAGTTTATTGCGTTTCCATTACTAGTGTTGACGAAATAATTCCAGTCATAAGGCAGGGTCCAGGGAGCAGTTTCCATTGTAATATTGCTCTTACAAATGGGCCACCTAATCGCATTGAATAAAGGGGTTGTCAGGTGAAAATCTTTTTCCTTTCAAATCAACTGGTGTCAGAAAGTTATATAGATTTGTAATTTTCTTCTATTAAAAAATCTCAAGTCTCCCAGTACTTATCAGCTGCTGTATGTCATGCAGGAAATGTTTTATTTTCTGTCTGACACAGTGCTCTCTGCTGACTTCTCTGGCCGAGAGAAATATTAACATTAACCCTTCCGCTGCCCTAAATAGTTGATATCTGAGCTAGTACCTGTTCCATATGGGGTGGGCTCAGATGCCAAGGCCATGTCCTATTTCCCTAGCTTACATTCTGGATGCAAATGTCTAAAGGCCCCATTACATGGGCTGATCAGCGGGAGCAAGTGACCGCCAACCTGTCAGGTCAGCACTCGCTTGCTCCTTGTTCCCCGCACGATATTACACACACCAATAGCAAGCAGGTAAGTGCAGGGGCGGGGAAATGCGCACGGGGGGGGGGGGGGAGGCTCAGCCGACATCGTGCATGTCGCCTGATCATTGCCTTTTATTACATGAATCGATTTTCGGTTGTAGAGGCCAATAATCTGCCAAATACGGTTGATAATCGATTTGTGTAACAGGGCCTTAAGTGTCTAAGGGGGTTTAATACCACTGGTGGTGGGGGCAGAGGCTTGTTCTACCTAGGGAACAGAGGGGAAAAATGAATAAATGTTACAATAATAAACCATTATTAACATGAGTTATTCTGTATCTGTAACCATCTGAGGGACCTCCTGAAACAACTGACAGCAGTTAGATTGCAGACAGTATCTGACATCCAGTAACTGTGAGTTGTCTATCTGCAGTATAGACAATGCACGAGACTCAGTAATCACTAAATGGCATCCGATAAATCTGCTGATAACTAGAACATTCCCAAAGTCCTCACTTGTGTGATGTCCCAGGCAGATACTCACGCAGCAGTTTATGAGCTGTAAAATAAAACATGGTGAAAATCCTTCCAAGTTAAAGCAGATGACAGATGCACATTTAAAGCGACTCTGTACCCACAATCTGCCCCCCCCCCCAAACTCCTTGTACCGTCAGATAGCTGCTTTTAATCCAAGATCTGTCCTGGGGTCCGTTTAGCAGGTGATGCAGTTATTGTCCTAAAAAACAACTTTTAGACTTGCAGCCCTGTGTCAAACATGGCATGGCCTAGAGTCCAGAAAGAAGGTAGAAGCTCCCAGCTCCGTAAAAACTTTATCTTTATCTTTATTGCGAATGCATCTTAAAATAACAAACAAATAAAAGCATAGCAGCGCCGACGTGTTGCGAGGTGTAACCTCTTAATCATGGCAGATTATGCTTGATACTGATACATTTTTATAATGGTAAGATGCATGTCTCCACATACACACCACCCCTTGGGGCGTAACTAGTCTGACGTGGAAACCACATGACTTACTTATAAACCAAGGTACATAAGAAAACGAGGAATGGATTAGTAATATACATTAATACAAAAGTGTGAATACACTTCAATAAATATAATATAAATCATTTTTAAGATTCAGACCTTTAGGATAGCGAGTATCTAAATACAAAATCCAAAAAGCTTCTAATTTCCTTAATAGCTGAACCCAGTCTCCTCCCCGTGTCGGTTTGTTAACCCTCTCCAGGGCACACACTGAGAGGCTACTGGTATCTCCCCCATGGCAATCAATGAAGTGTCTGGAAAGACCAGAGACAGATTTTCTATGAACCGCATTGTGTGAATGGATATCTGTCAAGTGTTCGCTAATGCGAGTTTTCAACATTCTTTTCGTTGAACCCACATATTGTAAACTGCATAGATTACATTCCGCTACATAAATAATATATGTGCTCTTACAATTAATAAATTATTTGATTGCAAAGTTACGTCCTGTTTTGTACGATGTAATAGATGTTTGTTTAGTGGCATATTTACATAATGTACATCTAGGACTTCCACATTTAAAAAAGCCTACAGTACTAAGCCAGTGAGTGGTGTTTTTATTTTTTAAGTTGCATGCGTTAATGTTGCTAGGGGACAAAATATTGCCCAAGGTTTGACCCCTTCTAGCAACACAACGTATACCAGATGATAATACTTTCTGGCATTTGCAGTCTTGTAATAGTATAGGGACATATTTTGATATTATATTAGTAATTTCCCTATATTGGGGACTATATATAGTAGAGAAAGTAAGTTGGTTCTTCTTTCTATTTCTCTTTCTATTATTTTCCACATTATTAGGGGTCTGTCTGTCCATCAAATGGTACGCTCTATTCTGAATTTCTGCTCTTTTACGTGGTCTTTCTATCACTGTAGTACTATAACCTCTAACCTTTATTCTTCCAGTGAGTTCTTCGGCCGCTTTCAATTAAGAGGCATCTTCAGAGCAATTTCTGCGAGTACGGATGAACTCACCCACAGGAAGATTTCTGGTAACATGGCTAGGGTGACTACTGTTAGCCTGCAATACGCCATTACCGGCAGTCGGTTTTCTAAATAAACTGGTAGTGATGTAACCATCTTTTAGGGATAGTTTTAGATCCAAAAATGAAATGGATTTTTTTTCAAATTGGTAAGTGAATTTTTAATTTAACGTATTCCCATTAATATATTTTACTAAATTTTCCACATCAGACCTATTACCCTTCCATACCAGGAGGAGGTCGTCTATAAATCTCCCGTACCAGAGAATTCATTCTCTATACGGATTATTGTTGTTAAACACGACCTCCTCCCAGTAAGCCATAAAAATATTGGCTAATGAAGGCAAAAAACAAGCGCCCATCGGGCATCCGTTGGTCTGAAGAAAAAACTGATTCCCAAAGGAAAAAAAGTTATTGGTGAGCAAAAATTCTATCACCATACACAGATAGTCACAAAGAACCTCATCATAATTGCTATACTTGTGTAGATGATACCTTAAAGCAACTAAGGCTAATCCATGAGGTATACTAGGGTATAGGGCAGCAACGTCGCATGAAAGCCATGCTCCCCCCTCAAAACAGGGGAGATGTTGCAGGGCTGCCAAAAGACTTTTACTATCCCTAATAAAACCTGTCGTGCGTTTAGCCAAAGGTTGCAAATATTTGTCTGACCATTTACAAATTTGTTCTGAAAGCGAACCTATACCTGCCACAATGGGGCGGAAAGGAGGAGGAAAAAAGTCCTTATGCGTCTTTGGTAGCGCATGGAAAATTGCCATCACTGGGAAATCCGGAATAAGATATCTACCAAATTTAGCATTAAAAATACCCAAATCGATCCCAATATCCACAATGCTTCTTAGTTTCTCAGTAATATATTTTGTGGGATCTGATGGCAATTCCCTATACGTGACTGGATCTGACAGAATATTTTTTACTTCTTTAATATAAAGACCCACATCTAGCACTACCACAGAGCTACCTTTGTCTGATTTACGCACTATGATATTAGGATTATGTGCTAAATCTTGTAAGGCTTTTCTTTCACCAGGCGAAAGGTTATCTCTGTTGTTACCCAATTCAGAACTATTTTTGAGGGCAGTGAGTTCTTCCTCGATTTTATTCTGAACAATATCCATAACCGGCACTCTCAAATTAACCGGATAAAATTCTGGATTAGGAACAGAGAAACCCTTCATACACCTGATGGGATCTGTATGGGGAACATTCTGTGATTCTAGATCTAATAAGGTTTGTACACACATTTGTTCCTGAAAACACATAGAAAGGGGAATATTATCCTGACCAATTTCATTTAATGTAACATTAACATGGTTAGATGAAACAGTTGTGTCAACAGTGTCTTCCAACCTATCTTCTATCAAATTCTCTTGGCCCCAAAAATGTCTTTTAACAGTAATTAGTCGCATAAATTTATTTACGTCCTGTAATGTGGTGTATAGATCAAAAGACTTCACTGGTACAAAATTTAGGCCTCGAGAAAGTACCTTAATATGTTCCTCCTGTAGAATGGACGCAGACAGATTGCAGACATCTAGTGAGACATTGTCCTTTAATATCTCCTTCTCCTGAATGGATTTCCTCCCCCGGTGTTTCCTCCCCGCCCGCCGGTAGGGCTTGCTCCGTTTTTGGAAAGTCATTTCCCCCTTGTGTGCGGGAGCGGGTGTTTGGGGGATCACGATATACCGAGTTGGATTTGCCTCGACCTCTGGACTTCTTTCGTTTAGGAGAACTTGGATGATTAACAGGTGGTAGACGATCCTCTGATTCAGAACCATCTGTCTGAGTATAAGATGTTTCCCCCTCTGTTGTGTCAAAAGAAACACTTTTCTGGCTAATATCGTGGGACCCAGTTTTCAGAATAGATTGCAAAGTTCTTTGTTTTCTCCTTTCCTCCCACCAAGTGTATACCATGTTCTGTGAATAGTCCTTTAAATCTCTTGTAAATTTAGTTTTTTTAGTTTCAATGATAAGATTCTCAAACTCAGTCAAATTATTATTCATTTGTAGACTTAGATTTTCATAATCCTGTAGACTTTCATATTGTTTTAATGTAGATTCCACATCTTTAATGTTCTCCTCTAGGGCTACAAGCTTGCTCTCACCTTTAGTTATAATAATGTCCATCAATGTGAATGAGCATGTAGAGAGTGCGTTATTCCAGTCATTAACATAAGTTTCACCCTCCATAGCATTAGGAGGTTTTCTCACTCTCAAGCCCCGCGGAATCATTTTGCGATCCACATATTCTTTCAGTGATATCACGTGCCACCAAATTTTAAGTTGTTTCGTTTTAACTTTTTCAAGATTCCAAAATGTTTTCCTCATTTCTTCATTGGATTCATTTGGGGTACCTCCGGAAAACACCTCCGCTATTTTTTTGCATTGTTGTCCAATGGTGGTTGTGTAGCCATTGTAACCCCAGAAAGTTCCTTATAGGGTTCCTTATGGATCGCAAAATGCTTCACCGGGGCTTGAGAGTGAGAAAACCTCCTAATGCTATGGAGGGTGAAACTTATGTTAATGACTGGAATAACGCACTCTCTACATGCTCATTCACATTGATGGACATTATTATAACTAAAGGTGAGAGCAAGCTTGTAGCCCTAGAGGAGAACATTAAAGATGTGGAATCTACATTAAAACAATATGAAAGTCTACAAGATTATGAAAATCTAAGTCTACAAATGAATAATAATTTGACTGAGTTTGAGAATCTTATCATTGAAACTAAAAAAACTAAATTTACAAGAGATTTAAAGGACTATTCACAGAACATGGTATACACTTGGTGGGAGGAAAGGAGAAAACAAAGAACTTTGCAATCTATTCTGAAAACTGGGTCCCACTGCGATGCCCTGGCCCCTGGGGGCCACTTCCGCAGTGCTGGTGTTATGAGCGGGCAATGACCGGGGCAGCTGCAGGGGTTATACTTGTCACGGTATAGGCCTGAGGGCAGCACAGCTGTAGGGCCGGTCTGTGGAATCTGCGGGTGATGATGGGCATGCGATTCTTCGCTGCACTTAGTCAGGGCACCAGTTAGTGGACACCAATGCCAGGGTTCAGTAACAGCGGTTTTATTATAGATGAGGTAACTAGTAGCAACAGTTCTGTCCGGATGCAACCGGGTATATAGCAGGCTTTGACAAATAAAGCAGGAGTGGTGCTGCATAGGCTGTGAGAATACGTGCCGGATGATGGGAGTAGGAGTATGAGAGGAATAGCGTTGCTGGGTGGATTAGCTTGAGAATAATACTTGCTGTGAATCCTTGTAGCGATGATGAGAGATAACGGAATGACACACAGATGAGAGAGAAGAATCCGGTCACTTGAGCAGGCAGATACAGCCGAAGACTTGAATACAGCAGCAGAATCAGTCACTCTGCTTATGGTGAAGAGGCTGCAGAGAAGAAGCCCAACTCCTCTGAGGCAGGAGAGGGACGACACACATCCTCCTTGCTTGGAAGCAGGGGGAAGACTAACTTGTTAGGAGGAAGTGGGAGGTCACATGGTTGCTCCTGGCCAGAACTAGTCGGCCATTGGAGGAACCATGGTTACAGGTCACGTGATCAACAGCCTTGCATACCACTGTACACTGTACTAATACACAGGAATACATGACAATACACATGAAAATGCACAATACCAGAGAATACTAGGGGAAAACCAGCAGCAGTTGCAGTGCAAACACTTACCAGAACAGGCATTGACACAGCAATAGAAATGGCCATAATAGGAGTAGTAGTCTGCATGTTCTGGGACACTGCATACCTCCCTAGCAAATTTGAGCCGACCTCGGCGAATCTAGAAGGCAGCAAACATGAATAGACTGGACAATTAAACAACAGGAATGAATGATGAGAGTGAGTGTGATGAAGTGTGTGTTTCCCACGCCCAAGGGACAGGTGAGAAGAGAGAGAGAGAGAGGATGAGAAACCCTAGTGGCAGGACTTCACCTAGGGGTGCCTAACGTACTCTGGCGACCAGGTAGCTAGTGCGTGAACCATCTGACGTGTAAGCCAGGACAACTTAACTGCTGGCGGGGGACCCTCAATATTCCAGCCAGTTAGACAGTAGGTTTTCTGTTAAATGTGTTACCCTACTGGAAAAAAGAACTGTGAAGACCTGTGTACTATCTTGGCGTGTTTGTGAAATGTCTTGGATACCTGGAAGAGAAAAGAACAAAATAATAAAAGCAAACATACATGGGGGCCCCTTACATACGGGTCAATCATACAACACAATTACTCAATAGGCCAAACACACGAAAGGGTATCCAAGGTGCAATATGTATGGACCAGTGTGAATATTAGGTAAGACTATGTGTGATAACTACTGCGTTGGGACAAGACAGAGGTAAACAAATACTGGAAACAAAAGGAAAGGAAACACAAGGGACAACAAATACTGCGAGGTCTTGAGGAGAACTGGCTCACATGAATCTGAATGAAACCGGAGAGAAATCTGAATGAAAATCTGAGAAAAATCTGCATACGAACTGGCTCAACTAAATCTTTCCAGCTATAGATATGATAATAATACACAATAATGAGACTGGATGAGAAAATACACTCCTACATAAACTGGACTTTCTCTGAGGTATATGTAAACTGACTTCTCTTACTCAGAGGAGGAGCTATCTGACTTAGACACTGGAAAAATATACTGTTTTACAAAAGAGGCACTCTACTCTGAGGCAATCTAAATAACCTTTTGCTTACTCAGAGGAGGAAATACAAAGACTTCGATAACACTGGAATACAATAGTAGGAAAAGTGCAATAATGAAATAAATGCAATAATACCCTGTGTGGAACACACAATCACAGGAAAGTGCATTAGGAAGGAATGGGTTAAGTGTCTCTGTTAGGGAGAGTCTCTTTTAGGCAATTAGACATCGTCCATGTAAAAGGCTCTGGGACAGGCACTAGAGAACCTTTTGTTACTGTAAGTGTCCATCAGCTCATGGCTGGTTAGTACAGGGAACTTGGTCAGGAGGACCAGGCATGAACCTTGAACGTTGCAGGAACTGGAACAAAACAGTTAGACAACAAAAACAGTTTAAGGGCTCTGGTCTCTGTAGCGGAGTGGAGGAATTCCTCTGGTAGAGCGCTCAGACCGTCTCAGCGGAGGATCCTCTTCAACAGTGATTGGTGCAGGTACCGGTGGAAGATCACCCCCAGTGTCTGGTTGTAAAGATGGAGTCGTTGGAGGCACAATTGGAAGTGGAGAAACCGCTGAAACGGGTACAGGGAACGCTGGATAGCCTACGGCCATGAGGAACGGTTCAACTTGGAACATTTCTTCCAGAGAGAGAGGTTTAGCTGGAGCTGCTGGGGGAGCCGGAGGCGTGGATGCAGGTACCGGACACGGTGCTGTAAGGCCCTGTAGGTCCTCCTTAGTGCAACGTTTTATCCTATTCCGATGCACCGTCTGTGGGGCTAGCCCAGGCTTTTTGACTTCATACACATCAGTCTCTGGGTAAGGGATAGAGGAGATGACATAGGGCTCAGGCTCCCAAAGGCTTTCAAGTTTGTGAGAGCGATGATATTTCTTTAGCCAAACTTTATCCCCCACTTGTAGTGGTGTGGCATTCGCCCTTAGGTTGTAAGCATCCTCTTGGCGCTGCTGAGCCTCCCCCATCCTCCGGTCAACAATTTCCCGGGCATCCTGGATTCTCCTCTGATGTTCCCGAACCCAGTCCGTTTCAGGTAGGGGGTTGAAGGTGTCAGGAGCTTGGACTCCAAGAGCACGGTCCTGAGGAAGTTGGCCTTGGCGACCGAACATCAGGTAGAACGGGGAGTAGCCAGTGGAACAATGAGTGGTATTGTTATAGATCTCCACTAGTTCATCCAACAAGTGGGGCCACTCTACTCTCTTGGTCACTGAAGCCGTTCGGAGCATGTTGATAAAGACCTGGTTAACTTTTTCACACAGACCATTCCCTTGAGGGTGATAGGCCGTGGTGCGGAGCTTCTTACATTCATGGTAGGCACACAGCTCCTGGAAAAGTTGCGACTCGAAGGCCGGACCCCGGTCTGTCAGCAGAGACTCTGGGCACCCATAGTGCTTTACATACTCCTTGTAAAAAGTAAGAGCAGTGGTCTTGGCGGTCAAGTCCCTGACAGGTACCACGACTACCCACTTGGAGTAGTGGTCAACCATGGTGAGGGCGTAGGTATACCCGCATCTTGTAGGGGCTAGCTTCACATGGTCCAGGGCGACTAGCTGATTCGGCCGGTGGGAGGTGATTGGATGCAAAGGGGCCCTGACTTCTCTTCCCCCAGCTTTGGAGGTATTACAGGCAGGGCACTCAGCACACCAGTTCTCGATGTCAGCCCTCATCCCGATCCAGTAGAACCGCTGTCGGATAGTGGCCTCCGTCTTGTGTACCCCGAAATGACCGGACCGGTCATGGTAGGCATCTAGCACCATCTTAGCGTCTCGTCGGGGAATGAGGATCTGGTGGCACCTCTCCCCGGAGACCGGATCAAGAGAGTTCCGCAGGATCAGTCCCTTCTGTAAGAAGAGCCTCTTTCTTTGCCTCCAGAGTCGCCTTAGCTCGACATCAGGATAGGGCCTCTTTATCCGCATGGGGACCCGACCAGTAGAGAGGTAGTCATAGATCTCCCCCAGGACACGGGACTCTTCCTGGATGGTCTGCCACCTGGCCAAGTCTTGCGGGGCCCTAGGTGGAGGCGAAGGCGTTTCAGGCCCGGCTACATCAATAGCACTCTGGGTAGCGAACCTTTGATAGAAGGGAGGCATTTCTACGTCTTCCCAATCGCTGTCCTCTGGGGCCTCTTCGCCCTTGGATAGTCGGGACAGAAGGTCTGCATTGACGTTAGCCTTGCCACTGCGGTACTTAATTTCAAACTGGAAATTGGCCAGTCGAGAAGCCCACCGCTGCTCCAGGGCGCCCAGCCGAGCAGTGTTGAGATGCGCCAACGGGTTGTTATCCGTATAGATGGTAACAGGGGTGGCAGCCAGGTAGTCCTTGAACTTTTCAGTGACGGCCCACACTAGGGCGAGTAACTCCAACTTGAAGGAGCTATAATTGTTATCGTTCTTTTCAGCACCCCGAAGACTCCGGCTGGCATAAGCTACGACTCTCTCTTGGCCATCTTGAACCTGGGACAGCACAGCTCCCAGGCCTTGGAAGCTGGCGTCTGTGTAAAGCCGGAAAGGAAGGTTATAGTCCGGGTAGGCCAGGATAGGAGGCGTGGTCAACAGGCGTTTCAGGGTTTGAAAAGCAACCTCCTGCCGTTCGGACCACTCGACGGGGAGTCGTCGGTTGTAGCTTTCTCGAGGGCAACCCCGGAGTAACTCATTGAGGGGCTCGGCCACTTGGGCAAAGTGGGGAATGAAGCGGCGGTAATAGCCGGCAAATCCCAGAAAGCTTCTCACCTCCTTGACGGTCTTAGGGGTATCCCAGTGTTCCACAGCCGAGATCTTCTCTGGATCGGGTCGTATCCCCTCAGCACTCACAACGTGCCCCAGATAGTTCACTTGGGGTTTGAGAAGGTGGCACTTGGAAGGCTTGATTTTCAGGCCGTGATCGATTAGGACCTGGAACACTTCAGCCAGATGATGGACGTGATCTTCGTAGGTACGTGAATAGACAATCACATCATCTAGGTAGAGCAGGACACTCTGAAAGTTGAGATGGCCGAGACACCTTTCCATCAACCGCTGGAAGGTAGCGGGGGCGTTGCACAGACCGAAGGGCATGCTGGTGAATTCGAATAGTCCCATGGGGGTGGTGAAGGCCGTCTTCTCACGGTCTTCGGGTGCCATGGGCACCTGCCAGTACCCACTGGTGAGGTCCAAGGTGGAGAAGTAGGCGGCTGACCCCAAAGCAGCAATAGACTCTTCGATCCGGGGCAAAGGATAGGCATCCTTGTGGGTGATTGTGTTTATCTTCCTATAATCCACGCAGAACCGGATGTTACCGTCTTTCTTCCTCACGAGGACAATAGGGGCAGCCCACGGACTCTGACTTTCTTGGATAACGTTAGAGTCTTTCATCTCCTTGAGCAGTTTCTTGACCTGCTGATAGCTGGCAGGAGGGATTGGCCGATGTTTCTCTTTGATAGGCAAATGGTCCCCAGTGTTGATCCGATGCTGGACCAGGTTGGTCTTCCCGAAATCGAGGGGGTGTTTGCTGAAGGCCTCGTGATACCTTTTGGCCACCTTGAGGATGCCGTGGAGGTATTCAAGTGGGGTATTGGCATCGCCAATATGGAGTTCATCCCACCAAGGGGCGAGAGCCCTGTTTGAGTCCCTTTGAGTGCCACGGATGGAACTCTGATAGGCGATGGTCTCCTCACAGATGATGTCCTCAGGATCGAGTTGGTACAACATGGCCACGGTGGTGAACTTGGGTAGGTCAGCTGAGGAGTCTCCAAGGTTCACCAGACGGACAGGGACCTGACCATTGGAGACGGTCACCAGGCTTCTAGCGGCCCTGACAAGAGGTTGCCCCTCAATTTCAATAGCATCCAGAAGGGCCACATAATCAGCATTGTTGAGGCCTGGACGGACCCTGCACCAGATGAGGAACTCACTGTTAGCTGGGATGGTGATCGGACGAGCATCTCTAGTGCGGACACGGCAGATTTCTCCTCGAGGATTGGCAAATTTCCGCTGAGCGGCGAGCACCTTTATGGTCTTCTGAACGGCTTGCCTGTACTGAGGAGACATAGCACAAGACATAGAGGCATTCAAGGCATCCAACACTTCAGTGAATACATGACGGATAATATTCATGCCTAATACCACGGTCCCACTATCTCCCTGAGCCTCAGTAACAATGATACCCTGACGCGCTAGCTCCCGCTTCCCTATGCAGACAGTGGGTTCCCAGTAACCTAGTTGCACAATAGGACGACCATTACTAGCAATAAGTTTCAGACGGTATTTCTCAACTGGACCTAGGGTTCTCAGATCCCAATGTTCTTCAAACACATGCCTCGGGATAGTGGTAACCTGGGAACCTGTATCTACCAGAGCCTCCAGGGGGACTCCGTCCACCCAGAGAGTCACATGCGGGCATTGTGAGAGGAACCTTGAGAACCACTGTGCTTCCTGCGGGCCTGGATCTCGACCTCCTGGGTGTTGGCCCTCGGACCCAGGGGTAGCCCGTTTAACTGATAGCACTGAGAGCGGTAGTGTCCATGTCGCCTACAGTGGCGGCAATAGGGGCGCTCAGGGGATCTAAGTCTCGGTGGAGGAGGCCGATCGGGAACTGAATACTCAGGGCAGGGGTCCTGTGGTGGTGGAGGTGTTGGATAGGCCCCTTGTAGCCCCCTTAGGGCTTGGCAGAGAGAGTCAACCACTTGCGTAAGGAGAGCAGGGATCGCTGGTGAATTAGCCGGGATAGACTGTTGGGCAGCTTGCATAGCGGAAACTGGTGGAACCATAGTGGGCACTGGAGGTGGGGGTATAGGTCCCACCGGATCCGGGCAATCCGAACCTGGAGTACAGCCGGCACAGGGACTGTCGATGCCAACCACCCTCAGAGCCAGAGTCTTGAAGTCCAGGAAAGGCATTGTAGGGTTTTGGGCAGCTAGCATACGCAGTTGGCTCTGGATGAGTCTAGAGTCCACCCCCTCTATGAAGCGGTCAGTGATCATACTCTCCACAGCCGAGGGGTCTATGGTATCAACCTGTCTCAGGGCCCGGTAGGCAGATTGGAGTGCTAGTGCATAGTCTCTGAGGGTCTCACCTGGCCTTTGTCGTCGGTCATAAAACTTAAGGCGGACCTCCGTGGGTGACTGTACCTCAAATTCTTTACTCAGCCGGGTCAGGATCTGTTGTACATTAGCTTTCTCCGTAGCTGGCCATGACCGCACCTCCTCGGCAGCGGGACCCTCAAGTTGTCCTAGCAGCAACTGCACCTGCTGAGTGGGAGAGAGTGAGACAAGTTCAAGGGTGCGGGAAATTTTTTCCTTGAAATCAGCCAACGTGTGGGGTTCTCCTTTATAACTGGGAAGATTGTTGGGCCCAATGAAGAATGGGACCGCTGCGGTAGCCATAGCAACGGGAGCCGCGGGAAGCCTTCTTCGGGCCGTCGGCGAACTGCCGGACCCGTCAGAGTCACTGTGATGGCCGGTGGACATAACGAGGGGTTCTGGTGTAAGGCGCCTGGAAGAAAGTAGGGGCGAGGAGAGCTTGCGGGAACAGCAGGCACCGATAGGCAGGGTGTCCGGGACCGGAGAGGAATAGGGCGGAAGTCAGCATCAACACTTCCGGCGGTCCGGGCACAATCTCCTTCCCTCCTGCAACAGAGGCTTGGATACTGCAGGGCCGGGGCGGAGCGCGCGCGCGCGCGAAGACAGTGCGTCACCGGCTGACTTGACCCCTTAGCAGGCCGCAGCGCGGCAATAGCAAAGCCTCTGGGGGGATTAGCAGTACAGTTCTGGGGACACTGACAGTTGGCACAACACAGTCTGTATCCTGTTCGTGACGCCAAAAATGCGATGCCCTGGCCCCTGGGGGCCACTTCCGCAGTGCTGGTGTTATGAGCGGGCAATGACCGGGGCAGCTGCAGGGGTTATACTTGTCACGGTATAGGCCTGAGGGCAGCACAGCTGTAGGGCCGGTCTGTGGAATCTGCGGGTGATGATGGGCATGCGATTCTTCGCTGCACTTAGTCAGGGCACCAGTTAGTGGACACCAATGCCAGGGTTCAGTAACAGCGGTTTTATTATAGATGAGGTAACTAGTAGCAACAGTTCTGTCCGGATGCAACCGGGTATATAGCAGGCTTTGACAAATAAAGCAGGAGTGGTGCTGCATAGGCTGTGAGAATACGTGCCGGATGATGGGAGTAGGAGTATGAGAGGAATAGCGTTGCTGGGTGGATTAGCTTGAGAATAATACTTGCTGTGAATCCTTGTAGCGATGATGAGAGATAACGGAATGACACACAGATGAGAGAGAAGAATCCGGTCACTTGAGCAGGCAGATACAGCCGAAGACTTGAATACAGCAGCAGAATCAGTCACTCTGCTTATGGTGAAGAGGCTGCAGAGAAGAAGCCCAACTCCTCTGAGGCAGGAGAGGGACGACACACATCCTCCTTGCTTGGAAGCAGGGGGAAGACTAACTTGTTAGGAGGAAGTGGGAGGTCACATGGTTGCTCCTGGCCAGAACTAGTCGGCCATTGGAGGAACCATGGTTACAGGTCACGTGATCAACAGCCTTGCATACCACTGTACACTGTACTAATACACAGGAATACATGACAATACACATGAAAATGCACAATACCAGAGAATACTAGGGGAAAACCAGCAGCAGTTGCAGTGCAAACACTTACCAGAACAGGCATTGACACAGCAATAGAAATGGCCATAATAGGAGTAGTAGTCTGCATGTTCTGGGACACTGCACCACGATATTAGCCAGAAAAGTGTTTCTTTGGACACAACAGAGGGGGAAACATCTGATACTCAGACAGATGGTTCTGAATCAGAGGATCGTCTACCACCTGTTAATCATCCAAGTTTTCCTAAACGAAAGAAGTCCATGTCAGGATGGTATCTTTGCGGAGCGTTATGCGTCCCTCTGCTCAAGCTGTGTGGCCGAGAAGGCGCTGATATTCTCTTATTCTGTTCTGTGTTTTGTTTTGCTGTGTCTGAACACTGGTTTATTTGCTCTCTTTGGGAGACACACCCGACTTCACCTGCTGAGTTCTGTCTGGCCATGTCAGGGTTAATCTGTGTTTTGGTTCTGCTGTGACTGACAGGTCTTCCTGCCAGTGGATCTGTTTTGTTCTCAGGTGTCTGTGCTTGGAGATCAGGGGGATGGTCCAATGATGTTCTGGATCAGAACCCTGACCTCCTATATAACCTCCTCAGTCTGGGATATCATTGCTGGTTATTGACTTAGTCTCTGCCTGCTTGTATCTTCTGTGTATTTGCTATTCCTGATCTTTGCCTTATTCCTTGACTTCCCTTGCTTGCCGCCTGCCCTTGACCATATTGCCTGGACTTTGACTACGTTTATTGGATATTGATTTTGTACTTTTGCTGCCCGATTGTTGTGACCCGGACTGTTGACTATTCTTCATTGTGTTTGTCTGTCTGTCTGTTTGTCTTGTCTTTGTGTCCCACCTAGCCAGTGCAGGGACCGCCGCCAAGTTGCTCGCCGCCATCTTAGGGCGGATTGTGGCAAGTAGGTAGAGGACAGTGGGCGGGGCTGAGCTTAGGGTTCACTGTCTTGTCTTGTCCTGCTGTCCGGATCCTAACAGTCCAGAGGTCGAGGCAAATCCAGCTCGGTATATCGTGATCCCCCAAACACCCGCTCCCGCACACAAGGGGGAAATGACTTTCCAAAAAACAGAGCAAGCCCTACCGGCGGGCGGGGAGGAAACCCCGGGGGAGGAAATCCATTCAGGAGAAGGAGATATTAAAGGACAATGTCTCGCTAGATGTCTGCAATCTGTCTGCGTCCATTCTACAGGAGGAACATATTAAGGTACTTTCTCGAGGCCTAAATTTTGTACCAGTGAAGTCTTTTGATCTATACACCACATTACAGGACGTAAATAAATTTATGCGACTAATTACTGTTAAAAGACATTTTTTGGGGCCAAGAGAATTTGATAGAAGATAGGTTGGAAGACACTGTTGACACAACTGTTTCATCTAACCATGTTAATGTTACATTAAATGAAATTGGTCAGGATAATATTCCTCTTTCTATGTGTTTTCAGGAACAAATGTGTGTACAAACCTTATTAGATCTAGAATCACAAAATGTTCCCCATACAGATCCTATCAGGTGTATGAAGGGTTTCTCTGTTCCTAATCCAGAATTTTATCCGGTTAATTCGAGAGTGCCGGTTATGGATATTGTTCAGAATAAAATCGAGGAAGAACTCACTGCCCTCAAAAATAGTTCTGAATTGGGTAACAACAGAGATAACCTTTCGCCTGGTGAAAGAAAAGCCTTACAAGATTTAGCACATAATCCTAATATCATAGTGCGTAAATCAGACAAAGGTAGCTCTGTGGTAGTGCTAGATGTGGGTCTTTATATTAAAGAAGTAAAAAATATTCTGTCAGATCCAGTCACGTATAGGGAATTGCCATCAGATCCCACAAAATATATTACTGAGAAACTAAGAAGCATTGTGGATATTGGGATCGATTTGGGTATTTTTAATGCTAAATTTGGTAGATATCTTATTCCGGATTTCCCAGTGATGGCAATTTTCCATGCGCTACCAAAGACGCATAAGGATGTTTTTCCTCCTCCTTTCCGCCCCATTGTGGCAGGTATAGGTTCGCTTTCAGAACAAATTTGTAAATGGTCAGACAAATATTTGCAACCTTTGGCTAATCGCACTACAGGTTTTATTAGGGATAGTAAAAGTCTTTTGGCAGCCCTGCAACATCTCCCCTGTTTTGAGGGGGGAGCATGGCTTTCATGCGACGTTGCTGCCCTATACCCTAGTATACCTCATGGATTAGCCTTAGTTGCTTTAAGGTATCATCTACACAAGTATAGCAATTATGATGAGGTTCTTTGTGACTATCTGTGTATGGTGATAGAATTTTTGCTCACCAATAACTTTTTTTTCTTTTGGGAATCCGTTTTTTCTTCAGACCAACGGATGCCCGATGGGCGCTTGTTTTTCGCCTTCATTAGCCAATATTTTTATGGCTTACTGGGAGGAGGTCGTGTTTCACAACAATAATCCGTATAGAGAATGTATTCTCTGGTATGGGAGATTTATAGACGACCTCCTCCTGGTATGGAAGGGTAATAGGTCTGATGCGGAAAATTTAGTAAAATATATTAATGGGAATACGTTAAATTTAAAATTCACTTACCAATTTGAAAAAGAATCCATTTCATTTTTGGATCTAAAACTATCCCTAAAAGATGGTTACATCACTACCAGTTTATTTAGAAAACCGACCGCCAGTAATGGCGTATTGCAGGCTAACAGTAGTCACCCTAGCCATGTTACCAGAAATCTTCCTGTGGGTGAGTTCATCCGTACTCGCAGAAATTGCTCTGAAGATGCCTCTTAATTGAAAGCGGCCGAAGAACTCACAGGAAGAATAAAGGTTAGAGGTTATAGTACTACAGTGATAGAAAGAGCACGTAAAAGGGCAGAAATTCAGAATAGAGCGTACCATTTGATGGACAGACAGACCCCTAATAATGTGGAAAATAATAGAAAGAGAAATAGAAAGGAGAATTAACTTACTTTCTCTACTATATATAGTCCCCAATATAGGGAAATTACTAATATAATATCAAAATATGTCCCTATACTATTACAAGACTGCAAATGCCAGAAAGTATTATCATCTGGTATACGTTGTGTTGCTAGAAGGGGTCAAACCTTGGGCAATATTTTGTCCCCTAGCAACATTAACGCATGCAACTTAAAAAATAAAAACACCACTAACTGGCTTAGTACTGTAGGCTTTTTTAAATGTGGAAGTCCTAGATGTACATTATGTAAATATGCCACTAAACAAACATCTATTACATCGTACAAAACAGGACGTAACTTTGCAATCAAATCATTTATCAATTGTAAAAGCACATATATTATTTATGTAGCGGAATGTAATCTATGCAGTTTACAATATGTGGGTTCAACGAAAAGAATGTCGAAAACTTGCATTAGCGAACACTTGACAGATATCCATTCACACAATGCGGTTCATAGAAAATCTATCTCTGGTCTTTCCAGACACTTCATTGATTGCCATGGGGGATTCCATATTTCTTTCGTCTATGGCCTAGAGTGTCTGTGCCCTAGGCTGACACAACCTCTCCATCCCTCCTCCCCACCCTCTTCATCATTAGGAATGCCACTTCATCACTTGTCTGAACACTGCACATGTGCTGAATCATTAAAGGAGAAGTTCGGTGAAAATTCTTATTAAAGTACTGTCTTGCCCTCCAAAAGTTAAAGAAATCACCAATATACACTTATTAAGGAAAATGCTTATAAAGTGCCTTTTTTCCCTGCACTTACTACTGCATCAAGGCTTCACTTCCTGGATAAAATAGTGATGTCACGACCTGACTCCCAGAGCTGTGTGGGCTGTGGTTGCTGGAGAAGATGATGGCAGTGGGACACAGGGTACTGGAGTGACACTGAGCATCCCTCTGCCATCATCCTCTCCAGCAGCCACAGCTCGCACAGCTCTGGGAGTCGGGTTGTGACATCACCATGTTATCCAGGAAGTGACATCACCATTTTATCCAGAAAGTGAAGCCTTGATGCAGTAGTAAGTGCAGGGTAAAAAGCACTTTATAAGCATTTCCTTTAATAAGTGTTTATTGGTGATTTGTATAACTTTTGGGGGGGCAATACAATACTTTAATAAAAAATTTCACCGGACTTCTCCTTTAAGCCACCTGTGCAGTGTTCAGACAAGTGATGATTAGGAGAAATCCTGCCTGGAGCTTTCCTAATGCTGAAGAGGATAGGGAGGAGGGATGGAGAGGTTGTGCCAGTCTAATGCACAGACACTCTAGGCCATGCCAGTTTGAGACAGGGCTGCAAGTGTAAAAGTTATTTTTTAGGACAATAACTGCATCACCTGCCGAACAGACCCCAGGACAGATCTTGGATTAAAAGCAGATTGTGGATACGGAGTCGCTTCAAGTAGCGGCGTGCACTTGGTCTGGTCAATGTAATCTACACACATTGCTACTTTATTTACTGTGACGCCTCTTTACAAGTTTACAATGAAATATACACTCATTGATGAACATCAGATGTGGGGGAAATGCACCGGTAGTGTACTGTGTTTTCTGCAGATTTTCTCTGGCATATGACCAGATTAGTTCTTACCAACAAGCTGGCTTTCAATTTACTCTGCCCTTGGCCTAGAGAACACACAGCTGCAATGAAGTGGCATAGTCAGTGATAGATGCAGTCCATCTGCTTGGCCTCTATGTTATACTTGAGAGTGTTTATGTATAAGTAAGCTCCATATTCCTCGTCAGCCGATGTGTAAGGTGTTTTTTTTTTTACCTCTTACTGCCAAGAAACTGACTCACTGTTTCCCCTCGAACCCTTATCAAAACTTTGAACGTGTCCAAGAGCAGCAAAACCCAGTATATATAGGAAGCTGTATTCACAACAAAGCATAGAGAATTATTCTAAGATAGAAAAAAAACTATGCCATGTTACACAGGATTATTATCGTGCGAAAAATCGTTATATCTGTCAGATTTAAACGGTAATCGTTTCATGTATTTGCAGGCAACAATCGAAAAATCGTTTGTGTGTCGTTGATCACATCTTGTGAGCTGAACCTAAAGTCATTGTTCATTTTTCGCTAATTATTCGCTGTAATTCCGCCTTCGTTCGCTAATTGTCCAGTGTAATTCCACATCCTTCGTTCTTTTGCTGAAATCAGATGGAAATGATTGTAACTAACGACTATCGTTCTATGTAATATGGTGAACGATTTTAGGTAGCTCTCGTTTGCGTTCGTTTATCGTTAATTGTTAAAAATCGCTTTGCCTAATAGGAGCCTTAGGCTAGATTCACACTGCCTTTTTGTAATTCGTTTTTTTTCATCCTTTTTTTGCAAAAAACGGATGAAAAAAAACGGATGCATTTTTGTTTTTCCTTTGACTTCCATTGTAAAAAAAAAAAGGATTCCATTGTAAAAAGAAAAAAAAAAAAAAAAAAAAAGGATCAAAATGGATCGTAGCTGACACTACTTTTGTGTCCGTTAAAAAAAAAAAAAAAGATCCGTTTTTTTTACAATAGAAGTCAATGAAAAAACGGATCAAAACAGATGCACACAAATGCATCCGTTTTTCATCTGTTTTTTGCAAAAAACGGATGAAAAAAATGGATTGCAAAAACACAATGTGAACACAAGTGTTGTTTGCTGCGCTTGTTAGTTCTAGCCAGGTGAGCTTCACAGCAACATGTCCCACTTTTCAGCCGGCCACCACATCCAAATGATTCTAGGAGTTGGACTCCATTATAGTCTATGGAGCCTGACTCCTGTAAATCATTCGTATCTGGAGGCTGGCCGAGGAGTGGACAATACTAATGCTCAGATCACCTGGCTCTAACCAATGAGTGGGTCTCAGGACTGAGATCTGATGCAATACAAACGTTTGGCATGTCAACAGTAATGTTTTAACGTGACCTTTTATAATTCTTTTATTTTATATTTATAAGTGCAAGATTCTGTGCCAGGGCAGGCAGGGGATGGTGGAAACATAGCAAAGTGTAATGGCATCTTGGGCTGCGGGCTGCTGCCACGTCCACTCCCGCTGCCTTGATTTGGTGTCAGAGGTCAGAGGCCATGTGTAGGGGCTCGGCGCTGCCATCTCTTTGGCCCCTCTGGGCGCCTTACGCCCAGGACTTGCTTCCTCATCCGACGTGCACGCGCCCTGTGGCGGGGACGCTGAACTTAAATGGCCAGTGTGCCCTATATTAGTTGCTGGCTGCAGCAACTAATATAGGACGCCAACTTCTATAAATACCCTGCATGCACCAGGATTCCTTGTTGGAGCCTCTTCATGCTTCCTTAAGCGTGTGGTCACAGTTTCTGCCTGTGATTTCTACCCATGGTTCCTGCTTCCTGTGGTCGCAGCCCGTGACTGCTGTCCTGGTTCCAGACGTGATTCCTGCTGTGTTCCTGCCTACGTTTCTCCTGGGGGTTGCCTGTTGCAGCAAATCCAGCCCACCTTGCAGCGGGCTGTAGTGCAGACCAGTGGCCCCTTAGACTCCGCTCTCTGGTGCGGCTTATGCCATCGCTAGAGGCAGGTCAGTGGATCCACGACTCCAGCTGTTACATAAGAAGTAATACCCGTTCATGTGCAGTGTCACCAGCTCAATACAAGCCTCTGGTCTTCTGTTTCTCCTGATTTCCTGTGTCATCATCAGATTGGTCAGCGATAGTCCCGCCCCCAGTGCACCAAGACGACTTATTAGCATAGGGATTAAACTCCTAATATCACGTAAACAGAAACTTACCTTCATCCTCAGCACCCCATGTGCTATAGGGGACATATCAGCAGGTTAGAGGCTATATAGAATATCACTGTGATCATAATATTTACATGCAGTTGTCAATGTTGTGTGACAAAACCAAGAACAATGGGCCAGAAAGGGTTAAAAAAAAAAAGGTTAGAAAAACCCCTATCAGGACATCTCATTAATGTCATGTATGAAGGCCATATGTTCATTTCATACCGCAAACAATCGATGGCTTGAACATATTCCAGTAGAACTAATAGTGTATATAGCGGGCGAACAGGCAGCAGACAAATACTCAATATGCTGTATTAATAATTCATCAGTATTCTATGTGTGTTGTTCAGCATTATGCAGCCATCAGTTGATGATTGATGAACAGTCATTATGCAGCAAACAAGAAGTCACAGTCATTTTAGACATTTCAGATATTTCTAGAAAAATCCCAACAGTATTAGGGGGATATGTTGATAACTGTGGGTTATAGGTATTGCTTTATTACATTTTACCAAAAATAGCTGTAAATATGAGTGTAAATACCAATGTATCCACTACTGTATGTTTAAAGAGTGTTATCTTCTCTACCTTTAGCTTCCTGTCAGCAGCAAAATACTTAGCTGTGATCCCGCTGCCGCTGCTGTTGTTACTCTCATTTCTGCTAAACTCAGTGCATCACTAACCCTTTCTTCCTCCATACGTCATCTAGTTCTATACTGTGTAAATCATCAGCTAAGAACAGTGCCAGCCTGTTCAGTCTTGTGCACTTTCTTCAGCACTATTTCACAATACAAGGCCCCCTTCACACATCTGGAGAATCTGCCTGGATTTCTTATCAGGAAATCTAGACGGATTTCCGGACCCATACCAGGCATGGACGCCCCTATAGAAGTCTATGGGAGTGCAGGAACTCCAGACGCTTTCCTGATGCACATCAGAAAAGCGTTCGGAATTCAGATGACAGGCCAGGGCTGGGGACCGGTGACAGGCCGATGGGTGACAGGCAGGATGAGTGACTGCAGGGAGTAACCCCCCCCCCTTCCCCCTACCTGAAAGTGACAGCACAGGGGGAGACAGTGCAGCGGTCCTCCATCCATCTCTTGCCATCGCTCCTGGACCAGATGTCAGCGGTGCCTGGCCACTCGACCCAGGGGGGGCAGCGCATGATCCCGCCCCCGGACCTCAGCCTGCCTCCCCCCTCCCTTCATTCCCCTCCCCCCCAGGCTTTAGCCTGCCATCCGACTTCCCTGGACCTCAGACCGCCTGGTACACTATGGCCTATGTAGGTACTTGTGATCTATGTTGGCATACTAGACCATGTTGAAAACACTTTTTTTTCTGATCAGGAAATCCTGAAGGCATTTCCTGAGAGTTTCCTGATGGTTTCCTGAAGGTAAAAATGGATTACTGTCAGGAAATCTTGATGCTTTCCTGAAGCCTTTTGAGGCCTCCTGGATAGGATTTCCTGACAGTAAAAACTGACACGGATGTGTGAATAAGCCCTTAGTGAATTCTTTCCAAAGAAGAGCAAAACACCCATCATTTTGGTGTCCTGCTCCTCCTAGGCGGTTAAGAGATGATTCCGTGCACAGCAACACAACTTAACCCCTTCCTCAGCAGCAGTACAGACAGGGCTCCCTCAGGAGCAGAAGCTTTCTGTTGTAGACTGGGAAACCCTGTTTGTATCTGGGATTCCCCACTCCTGCAGTAAGGAGCAGTGTGCAATGCACTGCTACTTAGGGTCTTTTTACACGTACAGATAAATTGCTTAATTGCCCGTTTAGCGAACGACAAGTGATGATTTTTTTTTTAAAGGATAGGCATTTAGCTGAGAAGATAAAGCGCTATGAAAAGTCGTTAATGTGATTGTAATTGCATTCGTATATATTCTGTGAATATTCGCAATTGTGTTTGTATCTATATACTGTGACTGATGAGGGTTAACACCGAGAGATTTGAGAATGATTAATTTGAGGTCAGCTCAAAAGATGCGATCAACAACATACCAAAATTTTGAATTGTAGTTTGATCATTGCCACGTTTACACCAGAAGATTATTGCTTAAATTCGAACGATTTAACCATTTTTTGCATGATAATCGTCACATGTAAAAGACCCTTTACTGTATTCCCAGGGAAGGTATATGGTGATGCTATTGCATCACCACTTAACTCTTTACACTCTCTGCACCTGACCCATGGAGTCAGTGGCGGTCTTTGGCACCAAGCACCCCAAGCGATCGCTTGGGGCCCCCAACATCCAAGGGGGCCCCCACGTCCTGCTCTTGTGCTCAAGACGGCTGGACAGGGATGCTGCCCCGCTCACTGCTGCCATCTGAACTGTAACTATGAGCACTCGTAATGAGCGCTCATAGTTAAATGCAGCAGCACTGACAGGGCGGAAGCCATTGGCTCCCTTCCTGTCAGTCACTCTTGTGGCTGCAGAAAGTGTTTTCCCTGCTGTCACAAGTGGCCGCTTTGTCCTTGTGGTGCCGGCGTTCCAGTGACATCACTGGAGCATCGGCGCCAGGACAAGGGGAGTGCGGCCTCTTGTGATCGCAGGGAAAACCCTTCCTGCGGCCACAAGAGTGAAGAGAAGAGGAGACGCCCGGACCCAGGTGAGTTTAAGTGTTTGTTTTTTTGTGTTATATACTATATGGGAGGGGGAGCACACAGGGGTCTGTTTAACTGGGGGAGTGCACATTGGGGGTTTATATAAATGGGGGGAGCACACAGGGGGGGCTATATAACAGGTGGAGCACACAGGGGGGCTATATATAACTGGGGGAGCACACCGGGGGCTATAGACTACTGGGGATTCACAGAGGGGTCTATATACTACTGGGGCAGCACACAGGGGGTCTATACTACTTGGGGCAGCAGAATGGGGTCTATATACTACTGGTGGGGCACACAGAGGGTCTATATACTACTGTGGGAACATACAGGGGGTCTATATACTACTAGTGAGGCACACTGGTGGTCTATATACTGCTGGGGGCAGCACACAGGGGGTCTATATAATACTGGTGGGGCACACAGGGGGTCTATATACTACTGGGGGAACCACACAAAGGGTTTATATACAACTGGAGGAGCACACAGGGGTCTATATCCAAGTGGGGGAGCACACAGGAGGTCTATAACCAAGTGGGGGAGCACACAGGGGGGCTAAATACCCATGAGGGAGCACACAGGGGGCTATATACTAGTGGGGGAGTACACAGGGGGTATATACAACTGGGGGCAGCACACAGTAGGTATATACGACTGGGGGCAGCACACAGGGGGTCTATATACAACTGGGGCAGCTCACAGGAGGTCTATATACTTCTGGGGGAGCACACGGGGGGCTATATATAACTGGGGGAACACACAGTGGTCTATATACTACTGGGGGAAGCACACAAGGGGAATATACTACTGGGGGGGCAGGACACAAGGGGTATATACTATTGGGGGCAGCACACGAGGAGTATATATTACTGGCAGTAGTGCACAAGGGGTATATACTACTGGGGGCAGCACACAGCGATCTATTGTTGTGGAGCACGTGTTGAGGGGGGGGGGCCCAGACATAACTTCGCTTGGGGCCCCAGAAATGCCAAGACTGCATGGAGTGTAAAACCCAATTAAAAGTATTTCCATGATTTCCTCAGTTCTTGCACAGCCTTCCAGAATAGAATAAGTCTGAGAACAGAGGTATGACTGTAATAATTAATCTCCCCCATAGACTACATATAAGATCAAATGAACAAGCCCATATGTAGATAATACACATGCTCATATAAGTATCTACACAATTGAGAACTCTGAAATGTTGCTAACATCAATTCTGTTATGTAAACAAACACCAGGAACGGTGACGTTCTACACACACGCCAGACCTATCTTTCCCCTCTGGAACCCATTATACATGTAACAAACAGTGTTGCCTCCTGTGCCTGTGCTCAGCCTAAATCTCAGGTGCAGCGGAGCACATTGTGGTTTACAGTCTGTAGATATTTCTGAAAATAACCGAGAGTTCTCACCTTGGCATTCCTATGGCTTACAGTACATATGCCTGGTTTTACTATTCTTATTAAACCTTTCACTGAAGAAAGAACTAGAAAGAATGAATGACAATGAAGATGTCCTTTAGCAGCCTATCAAGTTCAATGGTCACCATTATAATACTCAAGGCAGGGCCATTTCTAGGTAGTTTTGACTACAGTCACTTTCCTTTTCCTCTTCATTTGGCCCAGGCCTCCATGATGATTTCAGCTACAATTCGTCTCTACTGAACCTGCCAGACAAACATCTTATGCCCCGCACTTTTACAACAACTTCCATGTCATGTGCAGTAAAGTGAGTAGGTATGTGGATTGCCCCCTGTATGTAGGATGGATCCTCTGCTGTTCCCCCATATCGGAATAATGTCCCCTGCTCTGCTGTTCCCCCACATGGCAGGCTGGACAGGTGATGAGCGTTCAGCGTGGTCTGGGGGAATGGGCTGCTACTGGCTAGGCAGGCTGAGCGCCGTCCAGGGAGTGGAAGCGCCGCAGAGTGAGGTCCACCACGAGCACCCCCTAGCTGTCGGCACCCCGTGCAGTCGCCCGGCCCGCCCGGCGATAGAAAATAGAAATAGAAATGGCCCTGACTCAAGGAAATACATCTAAAAAACTGCAGAATGTCAGGAATCGAGCACTAATATTGAGAATGGGGACAAAATTGTCCATGGAATGCCATAAAAAAACCTTTTCATATGTCATAGAGACATATCAAAAGTTTTCATTGGTTGGGGTCTGAGTGTTATGACCCATACCAATCAGTAGAATGAGCCAAGAGGAGTCTGTTCTCAGCTATTCTCTCCTGCCTGCGCTGTGTCACATGACCAGGACGGTTGCATTATACTGTATAAGGACTGTATTACATAGCCCGATACTGGGGAAGAAGCAAGCGCTGACCTGTCAGCTCAGCACTCACTTCCTGCTGTGGGGGGGGGGAGTTGTTCTGCCTGTACAAACCTTAGATCGTCCTGGTGGCCCATTGAAGAGAGCGGCGGTCTGCTGCCACCACTCCTATTACACGGAATGACGTGCAGTGACGGTTTGCTGCACGTCGCTCCATGTAATAGGAGCGGTGGCAGCAGAGTAAAAAAGTGAGAATCCCTCATATACATATTTTGGAATGTCTGAAGTAGTAACAAAGGGGGAAATTTACAAAGTATCTGCCCGAGACGTATGCCAGGGAGAAGGTGCAGATTCGCCCCCTCTCCCTTGCATACGCCTGCTTTACGCCCCGTTTGCCCAATGGGCAGGCTGGGGGAGCTTGGGGGGGGCGTGACAAGATTTGGAGGAGGCGTGGCCTCCTCCCGCACCTCATTTATGCCACCCGGCCGGATTCATTAAGAGGACTGCACCTCTTAGTGAATCCTGCCGGGGAAAAGGGGTCGGGGCCTAATATAAGACCGCCGTACTTGTACGCCTGTCTTCGTAACCCCCCCCCCCCCCAAAAAAATGTTAAAAATTTGTGGTTTTTTTCCGACATCTGAAACAGTAGACTGTGCCTGGAATTCCTCTAATCTTGAAAAGCCTAGAATGTACAGTACACAGGACTACATGAAATGATAGCTTCACACACACTAGGGGTCAGTGCTCATGTCCCTCTATTAATCTTGTGAAGGATCTTTTGGTTCGAAAATGTTAGCCACCCATTCCTTACTGGACTTCACTTTTCCTGAGATCTGAAGCCAGGGAGGTCTATACAGTTGTATTATTCCAGCTGGTCAAAAGGCCTGAGAAAGGACGACAGGTGCCTTCTGAATGCTTGGAATAGCTAAGGAGTCATTCTTGGGCCAGGTCTTGCCTTTATAGTTTTTATTCTTTGGCACAGACAGTTTATAGATCACATAAATGCATCAAATGAAATGCTGTAAAAAAAATTGCTAAATTATATGATGTGAACATCAGGTTAAAGTGGACTATATATCTGTATACTGTAGCTAGGTTAAGGAGTATATAGAATAAAGGCCAAATAGAACCAGCATGGGGTTCTGGACAGTTTCCTATCAAGATAAGGACGTTATGAAGATGTCTCTGAAGTGACTGAAAAACAAGTCTATACACAGGATAGTCTTATACTGGAGATGTACCGTATTTTCCGTCGTATAAGATGACTTTTTAACCCCGAAAAATCTTCTCAGAAGTCGGGGGTCATTTTATACACTGGGTATGGTCGTCCTGGCACACCGGGCACCTCATCGGAGAAGCTCGGAGACGCTTGGCTTCCGGGAGAGCTTCGGAAGCATGACAGAGGCTTCGGGTACTTCCGGAGCCTCCCGAAGCCTCTGTCATTCTTCTGAAGCACTCCTGGCAGTCGAGGGTCTCCGATGAGACGCTCGGCTACTCGGGAGAGCTTCAGGGGATCCCCGGCGCAGTAAGCGTACATCAGTGTACTGTCTATCTTCTAGCTCTGTTGGCACCTTTTGTGTCGGGAGTAGAACAACCATTGGTGCTGGATCAAACTGGCCTAATAGTGCACTATGTTTCGCGAAAATTTTCTTATAACATATGTTTTGCACTTGCCTATAGTTTCATTGTGTGGAGAAGTTTGAGTGTGTTGAAATATTCTACTGTGTTCACACACTCAGCCTGGACTGGTTGCCAACTTGGCTGAGGCCTGGTCCTTTGAGTGGGGTGGTCCTGTATGTAGGATTGGTGTAGGCTTCAATGAGTTCTGCTGAAGTGTCCACTCTTGGTAGCAGATAAGCAGGTGGTGCAGCCTGAGGCAAAAGAAGCATATATCAAAAATTGGGGGACAACAGTAAAATTGTCTAAAGCGGGAAGGCAGCCCCATATAGCGAGAGTCCTGAGGATGTAAAGGGAACAATTATAAAGATAAGTATTGTTTCTGGTCCTGTGTTCCTATGACAGCAGAGACCCTAAAGTGTAAGTGGTCATATAATAAAGACTAGAGATGAGCTAACTCGTTGAAAGTTCAGGCCTGAACGAACCTGAACAATCGGCATTTGAGTCCCGCTGCCTGGAGAAGGTGGATATAGCCTGAGGACTACCTAGACAATGCTCTCTAATAAAGACCAAAGTTCAAGTCTACAGGTGTGGTTGTTGAATGTTCCATCACATTAAGATTTATCAACAATAAAGTAACCACAATATTATTGTATCACACATACTATAATTTATAATGTTAAAGGAGAAGTCCGACGGGGCAACAAATATTCACTTCGGGTAGGGGGTGGGGGGAAACATAATAAAGAACTTATATTTACCGCTCCCTGTGCCCGTCTGGTTCTCATCCTGCTCTGGGGGCACCCGCCAGCACTCTCCAATTCTCTCCTTCTCTACGTCACAGCCCGGTTGATGGATGCCCCATTGAGCCAGTCAGTGTAGTGAGTCGTGACGTCAATAGAACTCGGGGAAAAATGCCTTCCGATGGGGGTCCTAGACCTTCTGGCATGGCGATTCGCAGGCACAGGGAGAGGTAAGTAGTTGTTTCTTATGATGATGCCTCCTGCCCCTTCTGGATTTAAAAAAACACCAGACTTCTCCTTTAATTTACCTTTAGGCTTTGTTCACACAACATCTTTTTTGGCCGTTTTGCAGCCTTTTTTTGGACATAAAACATTTGCATAAAACGACACCAAAATGACAATCAGCCAAAAAAAAAAAAAAAAAAGACATAGGTTGCATACTCAATTCATTTCAGGATGAAAAAAAGTAATACTTGAACAACTATAGCCCTTCTCTTTTTATGACTGATGAAAATGGCCGGCCAGCTGAATAGAGAAGAAGGAAAGGATTTCAGCATAAATGATTGATCTTTGAAGGAAATGACTGATCTTTGAAGGAGGGAGATTCCTTAAAGCAAATGTACTATCAGGTACATCGCTTTAAAGGGGACCTGTCACCCCAGCAGCCCGACCACCCGGTGGAGCCCCTTATACTTATCCCCCTCTCGAAGTCCTGGTCCCGGACCCCGTCCCGCCGCCAAGAAATCTCCGTCGAAAGCCATGCGCGTGCGTGCGTGAGTCTGAGGCCCATAGAGAATGACATGGACAGTGGTGGTAGTGAAGAGCACTGTGTCAGAGTGAAAAGAAAACACCACTTCCTGCAAGAACATACAGCAGCTGATAAGCATGGGAAGACTTGAGATTTTTTAATAGAAGTAAATTACAAATCTATATAATTTTTTGAGACAAGTTGATTTAAAAGAAAAAGATTTTCACTGGAAACCCCTTTAAAGTAAAAAAAAAATGCCTGGAAAAAGGTCAAGAAATTCTTTGGCAGCTTTTCTGGCATTTTTGGAGGCTAGAAAAAACGCCACAAAAAAAAAAAAAAAGGTGTCTGGGGACATCAGCGATCAGCTGTAGAGCAGGAAAACGCCTGCTTGTCGGCTGACTGCTTTCTGCGGTGATAACATTTATTGGCTGCACATCTAAGGAATTTGTCATGACGTATAAAGTCAATGCAAATTAGCACCAATCATGCTGATCAGTGCTTGTTTTTTGCCGTACATGGCCTTAAAAGGACCCTTTGAATATATTTCTCTGGTTAGCCCAAAGAAGTCCATCGGATTTGGATTCAGAGGCCATTTTTTGGCTGTGTTCAAGCTAGTATAATTCTGACACGTTTTTGTGTCCATATTACAGTCGCAAGTACCAGTCCAAGTCCAAAATGGGTCTGATGAAAGCCGTCAACAGGGGTCCTCAGTCCCGCGGTCAGGCTGGTACCAGCAACTGGACTATAGATGAACCTAACCTCAAGGGAAAAGACGAGAAGAATGCTTAAAATCACTCCATTCCAGACCCTCCGCCAAGAAATATTACATAGACTGACCCATTTCTAGGAAAAAAACCTAGGGGGAGATTTATCAAACATGGTGTAAAGTGAAACTGTCTCAGTTGCCCCTAGCAACCAATCAGATTCCACCTTTCATTCCTCACAGAGTCTTTGGAAAATGAAAGGTGGAATCTGATTGGTTGCTAGGGGCAACTGATCAAGTCTCACTTTCCACCATGTTTGATAAATCTCCCCCATAATGTTTAGCTTTAATATTCCCTATTTACTATTATACAAACATGAAAAAAAAACCTTTGCAATGTTCAGAACACAAATGCAAGAAAGGTCAATGTCTCCAACATGTATTGATGTCCTATTGTTAATGTAGAACATGTATGTGACCGGTCCCTTGGGAAACTGTATACCCCACGGCTCATTATGAGAGTTTTATAGAAGCTTTGGTCACTGTGGCAACTGGAGGTTTCCATTATGATGAGGAGTCTTCTATGTGATTTTAGGCATTAAATAATAATAAGCTTTTGAGTTAAGTGCCTTTTGGCAACTACAAGCTGAACACTGCGACTAATATAGAGAAGTCTATTATAAAGAGAGAAAAGTTGATCTAATGGGAGGCCAATGCCTGCAAAGCTCCATATAGGACTTTCTCCTGCTGGATCTTTGGGGTCCAGTATTGCACACGAGCCTGGGATCCTCTGGCGGGGTAATCCAACCCTGAAATAATTAAAGGTTTTGGCCAGTTTATAGTAATATTGTTCCATGTACAGTATTAGTAAGTGTACTCACTGTATGTACTGACAGCAGCTCCCTGTGTATCTCATAGAGCTAAAATAAGACTCCCCTCCTCCAGGCTGTGCTGCCCTGCTCTGTGGTGAGTCTGTCCATAAGATGGCTGACATGGAGGAGCATGTGACCATGCCCCGCCCCCACTGAGCCATGTCTATGCCAATGGTGGATGCTGGGGGGCGAGGCATGGTCACATGCTCCTCCATGTCAGCCATCTTATGGACAGACTCACCACAGAGCAGGGCAGCACAGCCTGGAGGAGGGGAGGCTGAAAGGGTCAGAGGCCTTTGTTGGGTACTTATTTACCATAGGGAGTCTTAGGGCCTAATGTAATGATCACTAATGTAAGCGAGCGCCATTCTGAACCCTGACCAGAACCCTGGCCTCCTAAATAACTGTCCCCAGTCTGTGCACTCATTGCTGGTTATTGACTTTGTCTCTGCCTGCTAGTGTCGTCTGTTATTTGCATCTCCTGATCTTTGCCCTCTCTTTGACCTCCCTTGTTTGCCACCTGCCCCTGACCATATTGCCTGTACTTTGACTACGCTTATTGGATTCTGATTTTGTACTTTTGCTGCCTGATTGTTATGACCCGGACTGTTTACTATTCTTCATTGTGTTTGTTTGTCTGTCTTGTTCTGTGTGTACCTATACTAGTGCACGGACCGCCTTTGTGGTTGTCCACGGCTGCCTAGGGCCGTTTGAGGCAAGTAGGTAGGGACATTTGGTGGATTCAGCGTCAGGATTCACTGTCTTGTCTTGTCCCTGCCGTCCGGTGCCTGACAACAGTAGACCAACATCGGTGGTGTCATCCCCAGCCAACCAGCATTTTGCACTATGCCGACTATGGGCAAGAACTCCAAAACAGCTGTCTGGGGGTTATGAGCTATACCATAAGTTTTTGGGTCTTTTTGGGTCACACTTTAAATCACAGAGTAGCTACCACCAATAGGTGGCACTAGAGAGAGAGATTATTTTCTTTCTTTTTTTTTGCCTGGCTTGTAAGATGCCCTAAACTAGGTGGCAGTCTTTGCAAGCAGAAACAGCACCTACCCTCTTCTCCTAGGACTTAAATATGCTTACATTCAGACAGTAGTGTGTGTAAAGGCCTTAAAGGGGTTATCCAGTGCTACAAAAACATGACCACTTTCTTTCAGAGACAACATGACAAGGGGTAGTGCGGCGCTACGAAATCATTCACAAAATAACACACATTACAAAGTTATACAACTTTGTAATGTATGTTATGTATGTGAATGGCCCCTTTCCCCATGTTCCCCGACCCCCACCCGTGGACCCGGAAGTGTAGTGCATTATACATACCTGATACGTGTCGACTCCAGTCCGCCATCTTCTGACAGTGAAGTAATCTTCGGGAGGCTGGCCAACCCGCTCCTGCTGTCCCTCATGCCGGCCCCCCACAGTTATGTTCAGCCAATCGCGGCTGAGCAGCTGAAGACTCGGCACACGTCATCAGCTGCTTAGCCGTGATTGGCTGAGCACAGTTATGCTCAGCCAATCGCGGCTGAGCACAGTTATGATGCGGCAGAGCGGGGCCGGCATGAGGGACGGCAGGAGCGGGTCGGCCGGCCTCCCGAAGATCGCTTCACTGTCAGAAGACGGTGGACGGGGGTCGACACGTATCAGGTATGCATAATGCACTGCATTTCAGGGTCCACGGGCAGGGGTCGGGGAACACAGGGAAAGAGGCCATTCACATACATAACATACATTACAAAGTTGTATAACTTTGTAATGTGTGTTATTTTGTGAATAATTTCTTAGCACCGCACTACCCCTTTAAGCTCCATTCACTTCAATAGAACTGAGCAGCAAAACCCCACCCAAGCTGGAGACAAGAGTGGGGCTGTCTCTGGAAGAAAGTGGCCATGTTTTTTAGCACAGGATAACCCCTTTAAGCGGTTGTCCATTTATCTATGATTACAGTATATTTTATGATGATGTTAGCTACAATTGCTAGGAGGGTCACTGTGTAATTGCTTATTGTTGCCTCTGTTTTCAATGGATCTCCAGAGAGGAGAGCCAAACTTGAATTTTCATCTCCCACGTATCAGCATCAACATGTCTTAAAAGGGGGTTATCCGGCACTTAAAAACGTTTTATATTTTGCTGCCCTTATATGAAAAATAACAAAACATCTTATTCTTGCCTCTCTGCACTCCCCCGGTGTCCTTCTGCAGCATCTCGGCTTTCCCCGCTGACCACAGCCACCGCTACTTCTGCAGACTAAGGCTGGGTTCACACTGCGTTTTTTCAATCCACTACTTTTGTGTCCATTAAAAAAAAACCTAAGCCTAAGGTCCGTATTACACGGGACGATTATCGTGCAAAAAATTGGTATATTGTTCGAATTTAAACGATAATCATTCTGTGTTATTGCAGGCAACGATCGGAAAATCGTTCGTATGCCGTTGATCGTTCATTTAGATCTGAACCTAAAATTGTTGTAAATAGTTCGCTGTAATTCCACATTCATTCGCTCAAGTTCCGCATTTGTTCACTAATTGTTCAGTGTAACGGTGCGTTTACACAGAGAGATTTATCTGTCAGATTTTTGAAGCCAAAGCCAGGAACAGACTATAAACCGAGAACAGGTCATAAAGGAAAGACTGAGAATTCTCCTCTTCTCAAATCCATTTCTGGCTTTGGCTTTAAAAATCTGTCAGATAAATCTCTCTGTGTAAACGCACCCTAATTGCACATAACAATTGCAATAACGATCGCAGTACCGATCGTAACTAATGATTATCGTTCTGTGTAATATGGTGACCGATTCCCCCCCCCCCCCCAATATAGCCAGACATGTGTAGCTTGTGCTTATCTGCTGAGCACTTTCTATAGTCCTATACTGAATATCTATATTTTTATTCTTTCTTTCTGTTTATGTTGAATGAGGCTCTCAGTTGGAAATAATCCATATATCACAGAATACCCATTAATATTTTGTTGTTTAACATGTGATATACAATGAGATTCCAGGCTCTGCAAAGTATTCTAGAAATATTCTTTCCACTTCAGAGTACGTCTTCAGAACTGCACATTATACAAAACACCATTATCCTCTGGGGCGTTCTGGAACATTATAATCTATCATGCAATTATCCAAATCGAGATTGTTTATTGTCCTCCTATCAGGGTTGTTTTTGTGCACAGAGGCATGTAGCTACTGGTTAGCTGCACAAATACCATATGGTGGCTGCAAACAGACATTCGGCATTCTTGGCTGACTGATGACAGAACGTATACAATGCATACTCTATATACACATTTCTTATTACGAGTTCCTGCAGAGCAACGTGTTCTCTATAGCAGCACAGCTATGACATCCCCCATAATAAATACCACATCCTATATGTTATTAACAAGGTTTTTTTGTTTTATTAAAGGCTTATTAGAGGCTTTCTATGGGAATCCTCATAGAAAACATCTCCTGCTCTGGACAGTTCCTGTCTCGGCCAGAGATGTCAGCAGAGAGCACTGTGTCAGGCTGAAAATAAAACAACAGTTCCTGCAGGGCATACAGCAGCTGATAAGCAATGGAAGATTTGAGATTTTTAAATAGTAGTAAATTACAAATCACAACCTAGAGAGAAAGAGGAGGGGCTGCACCTCACACCCATGGCTTGCAATGATGCCTCTTGGCCAGAATGTTAGTATATAATTTGATCAAACCATATTGCCTCATGTACCACGTGCAGGTCCTCTGGCACACATGAGTCCCTACACTAAAACAACACTGTGCCGGTGAGCTACTGCCAACCTCGCAAAGCGAGCGACAACAGGGGAGGGGGGAGGGGTACACAAAATGGCCCTGCAACCCCACTGTCATGGGATCAAACCCACTGGGCCCCCCCACACCCTGCAGGCACCGCTGGCGGAGAAGGCGGTCACTAAGTAACACAAGTGGGAACAAGGTGTTACTACATGATAATCAAGCCGTGTAATAGGCTCTGTAAGCGAGTGCTGATCTGGCAGATGGACGCACACTTACCCTACATATTTCTCCCTAATTCTGTAATAGTGCATATCACACTTAATAATAGGGCATGTCAGTCATGGATAATTCTCTGGCTCCCTTCACACCTCTTCTTTTTGGGCACTAAAACACATGTAGAAAATTACAGGTTTTATGTAATTTTGTGGTAGTGCGGCCTTAGGCTGATAGCCTGGCAAAGTGAGACTGAAATAAATTTTCAATATTAACCCCTTCAGTTCAGGACCATGGTTTTGGCTATGTGAGACGTGTGAGACGCCGCCTCCAGTTAATAGAGCCAGACCAGTGCACGGGAAAAGAAAGCCGCCAAGCGGGGGAACTGGGCAGTGTTTAAAATAAAAAAGGGATGTACCTGATGGCACATTCACTCTGAATGAGATGTCACCTTTATTGTGCAGGTCAGTATGATTATGACAGTAATAAATCTATGTATTTATGGTTTACTAAATTTACACACCCCATTCTGGGTTACGTATGATGCTTTCCCTGCTTTTTATATAATTCTTTGGGGAGGTAGTATAAATAAAAATATGAATTCTTTTCTTTCTTTCTTTCTTTCTTTCTTTCCCTTTCTTTCTTTCTTTCTTTCTTTCTTTCTTTCTTTCTTTCTTTCTTTCTTTCTTTCTTTCTTTCTTTCTTTCTTTCTTTCTTTCTTTCTTTCTTTCTTTCTTTCTTTCTTTCTTTCCTGTTGAATTGTGTATCATAAATAATATGTTAACTTTATTTTTCAGTTTTTGGCAATATGAAGTGTATGTCCTTCGTATGGTTTACTACCTTTACACAAATACAATTTTTAATATCATTTTGGATGTCGCTATATTCTGAAAACTGCAAGCTTTTGATTTCTCATTGAGTTGTATGCGGCTTGTTTAAAGTACATGGGTTAAAGGGGAACTATCAGCGGGTTAGACAAATCTAACCTGCTGATAGCTCCTTAGTGGGCACAGGGCGCTAAGGAAGAGAGTATTTCTGTTACCTTCATCCTCTGCTCTGTTCCTGTGTTGTTAGCTAGGAAATCCTCTGCCCAGTAAGCCGTTAGGAGCACTGGGGGTGGGGATAGGCGTCCCCACGTCCCGTTAATGATTATCAATGCAGGGGGCGCCTTGAGTGAGCGGTTTCAGTGCCCATGGGGCTTCTAACAGCTTACCGTGCAGAGGATTTCAGAATAAACAGCACAGGAACGGCGCCAAGGATGAAGGTACCTCATACCTCAGCCCCTTGTGCCCACTAAGGAGCTATCAGCAGGTTAGATTAATCTAACCTGATGATAGTTCCCCTTTAAAGAGAATGTACCATCAGGTACATCCTCTTTAATCTGACCCAGGGATAGAACGTTGCCGTCACGGGGAAGCCGATGCCGCAGTCCGTTTTTTGAACCACGGCTCGGTTCCCGTGTACAGCGCCGTTTTATGAATGGGTACTGGGCCGGGGCTGAAGCACAGGAGGAGGGCAAGGCCTCCCCCAGTGGGAGGGAATTCCCTCCCCTCTATGACGCGGCTCCATTGATTATAATGGAGCCGCGTCATAGAGGGGAGGGAATTCCCTCCCACTGGGGGCAGGCCAGCCCGCCTCCTGTGCTTCAGCCCTGGCCCGGTACCCATGGATAAAACGGCGCTGTACACGGGAACCGAGCCGTGCTTCAAAAAACGGACTGCAGCACCGGCTTCCCTGTGACGGCGCCGTTCTATCCCTGGGTCAGATTAAAGAGGATGTACATTCTCTTTAAGTAAAATTTTTTATTGGTACTCTTTTGGGTGCATGTGACATTTCAATTACCTTCTGTTTTAATTTAGTTTTTAGAGAGGCAGTTAAAAAGCTGTAATTTTGACAAGTTTACGAATAAAACATTTTTTACAGCCTTCACCTTTTATGTTAAATAACATGATTTCGCTGCCATTGTAATGTACCCAGGGATTGCAAATATGTGTACTTTTATTTTTCCAAATAAATAATTTGCAATTGGGAATAATTTGTAATTGTGCTTCAAGGGAATCTGTCAGCTACAATTCACATTCCGAACTGCTGACACTTAGATAGCTGTTAGGTCAAAGAGGCACATGCTGCCTTTCATATATCCAGCTTGGAAATGTCTCTTGTACAAGAGAATAAAAGCATTTCTGTACATTCTAGAAGCCCAGAAGTATAGACTATAATGATCGACTGATGGGGTTTAGCAACAAATTGTACATCAAGAAATTACAGTACATTCACATTGGGAAATTTATATTTTCCCACAGCCCTGCAGATTGGACTTGTAAAGGGAAACCTGATAATAACATTAGGAAATTACTAGTCGTGAAATGTAATAGTATTAAAGTGTTTCCAGACTTCAGCTCTAGTATAAATGATTGCAGCACATAATGGGTCTCATCTGAAAGGAAAGACATACTAAAGTAGTAGTGAGTAATGTGGATGCAAATTTACCACATTAGCGCCACCTAGTGTGGAGAATTATCACTTTATGTGCAGTGGAAATTATCTGTATAGTGCAATGATGAGGAACCTTCGGCCCACCAGCTGTTGCCAAAGGCTGTCCAGGCATGATGGGAATTGTAGTTTTGCAACAGCTGGAGGGTAGAAGGTTCCCCATCTCTAGTATAGTGTGTCCACCGATAACTACATACATGTGTACAGCCATTAGCTGCTGCATGCAGCCGACCCCGACAAATACTGCTTTAGCATTTACTATGTAATGTGTACAGTAGTGCTTGAAAGTTTGTGAACCCCTGAATTTTCTGCATAAAAAACGACAGAGTTTCACACAAGTTCTAAAAGTAGATAAAGAGAAAACAAATGAGTGAAGAATATTAGGTAATTTATTCATGAAAATGAAACTATCGGCAGGTTAGACGAATCTAACCGGCTGATAGCCCCCTATAACATATGTGTTACCTTCCTCCTGAGCGACGGCCCTGTGCTGTTGGCCAGGGTAAATTCAGCACCCTTAGGAGCACTGCTGTGTTGATTATTAATGGATGGAGTTGGCCGGATGACGCGCCAGTGCTCCTAAGGGTGCTCCGGAGTGGAGTTTACCCTAACCAAAGCAGGGGACCAATGTGAAGGAGGAAGGTAACACATATTGTCCTCCTCCGCGCCCCCGGTGCTGATAGTTCCAATATCACATATCTATGAGTAGCAAACATCTGTGAACCTTTACTTCTAGCATCTGCTATTGACCTCTGTGCAGCAATAATTTCATCTAAACATTTCTGTTGGTTTGACACAGAGCAGTTGTAGGGAAAACTACCACTGCGGTCTTTGTGCCCAAACTAGAAATGGATCCAACAGTAAAGAGAAGTACAAGTCCTCCCTTTATACTTTCCATCTCTTTTGAATCCACTTCTGGAGTTGGCACAAAAACTGCCATGTGTGGAACCAGCATTCTGGGAATTATTGACTAGTTTTGCAGCCTCAGTTCTGTTATATTGGTGGGTGTTTTCCCATGAATTGCTCGTTTCAGATCCTTCCACGACATTTCTGTTGAGTTAAGGTCAGGGCTTTGACTTGGCCATTCTTGGCATATTATTCTTTAAAGGGATTGTCCAGCGAAAATCTTTTTCTTTCATATCAACTCGTGTCAGGAAGTTATATAGATTTGTAATTTACTTCTATTAAAAAAAGCAAAAATTATTATGTTAATTTGTTTTCCCTGAGACCCATTGGCATCACAACATATGGGGTATTATCGCCCCTGCGAGCCCCTGGGACGAAGGAATATTTTAATGAAATGATAAAAGTAAACTTTTATTCCCCTCCTCCAGGAAGTATAAATAAGCCCCACCTCCCCACACATATCAGTCAATTATAACGAACATAAATAGGGAGGGTGTCTTGTGATGCCAATGGGTCTCAGGGAAAACAAATTAACATAATAATTTTTGCTTCCCTATCGTCCCATTGGCATCACAACATATGGGGAATTAGCACGAATGCTCCTCATTGGGTGGGTTTTCAATCACAGCTGCAGATAGCACTGATCTTGCAAAAGCTGTTCTGGTTGACAGTATAGATTCCAATCTGTAATGGTTTACAAACGTTGAGAGAGACGACCAGGTTGCCGCCTGGCATATATCCTCTAAAGGTACCGAGGCACGCTCGGCCCAACTAGAAGCTACTGCCCTAGTTGAATGGGCCTTAGTGAACTCCGGAGGAGTTAGGTCGGCCAAAGAGTAACATAAATCGATGGTATCACAGATCCATCTTGATATGGTTGGTTTGGAAGCCCTCTTCCCTTTGTTCTGTCCTGCGAAGAGAACAAAAAAGTTTTCCTGCTTGCGGAAGGCGGCCACTCTGTTCAGATAGATCCTGATAGATCTTGACACATCCAGGCTGGAAAGATCCAGATTTTCTTCATCTGCTCCGACAGGAGAAAAAACAGGTAATATGATCTGCTGATTAATATTAGCAAAGGTTGCTACTTTAGGAAGGAACCCTGGAAGAAACCGTAAAATAACCCTATCTTGAGTGAAAATCACATAAGGGGGGGGGATCCTAATGCTTGAAGCTCCCCCACCCTCTTGGCAGATGTAATTGCCAATAAAAAGGCAACCTTAAAAGAAAGGTATTTATAATCTACTTCTTCCAGAGGTTCAAACGGAGGGAGGCATAGGCGTCTCAACACCAAAGACAGGTCCCAAGTATCTACTTGTCTAACCAAGTTGGGTCTTAACCTGGTTACTGCTTTAACAAAATTCTTGATTTCCATCACCTGAAAAAGGCGCCAATTTAGGTGCGCCGAAAGGGCAGCCATTTGCACCTTTAAAGAAGCAGGTTTGAGACCCCTATCAAACCCCTCCTGAAGAAAATCCAGGATCTGTGGAGTAGATGGTTTAGATGGATTAATTTGCTTTGAGGAACACCAAGGACAAAAAATCCTCCATATTCTCAAATATGATTTATTTGTGGCAGAACTGCATGCATGGGAAAGAGTTTGTAATACTTTTTCTGACAGTTCGGATTCTAATAAGGGCCCTCCAGTCTCCAGGCTGTTAGGTTGAGACTGGCTAAGTCCCTGCAGAGATGATGGCCCTGGGATATTAGATCCACCTCCTGCGGAAGCTTCCAAAAGGTTCCCCCTGCTCATGTTCATGAGCAGGGCAAACCATGACCTCTTGGGCCAGAATGGCGCTATCATGATTACTGAAGATTGATCCATCCGGATCTTCGTCAGAACTCTGGGAATCATGGTGATTGGAGGAAAAATGTACGCTAGTTGAAAATTCCACTGAATTGTCATAGCGCCTACCACCGTAGGGTTGTCCGACGTATACAGGGAGCAAAACTGCCTCAGTTTGGCATTGCTTGCTGACGCCATGAGATCTATTTGAGGAAGTCCCCACCTGAATGTTATCTGAGTGAACACTCTCCTTGAGAGTGACCATTCTCCTGGGACTGTAAGACCTTGACTCAGTCGATCCGCTAGAGTGTTGTGTATACCTCTGATATGGATTGCAGACAACCTGGAAATCCTGGTTTCTGCCCATCTGAATATCTTCTCCACCTCTTTGAGAAGCAAAGGAGATCTGGTACCTCCCTGCTTGTTCAGGTAGGCTACACATGTCATATTGTCTGTTCTGATTCTCACCGCTCTGTGAATTAACACAGGGGTGAAATGTAGCAGAGCTAGAAAGATTGCTCTGAGCTCTCGGAGATTTAAAGGAAGGAGAGATTCTTGTGGACTCCACACTCCTGAGACTGTATTGTCTAAAAGGTGAGCCCCCCATCCTGTACCTGAGGCGTCTGTCGTAATGGTCACCCATTGCGGCTCTGAAATTGATGCTCCATGATTCACTTGTCTCCACCACATTAGGGACTGTCTTGTTTGAGTAGACAGGACATGTGTTGCATCTAGATTTTCTAAACTCTATAACTCAACTGCAGGCTCAGAAGATTCTGAGTCTGAGCCATAATCAACCAGTTGTCGAGGTACGGGATGATTTTTATTCCCTGTAAACGGAATAACACCATCATGGAGGACACTATCTTCGTGAAGATAAAGGGAGCAGAGGTTACTCCAAACGGGAGCACCTTGAATTGTAAGTGTCTTACTCTTCCTTGGAGGTGTATAAAGATCCTTAGGTATTTTCTGTGACCTTGAAGGATCGGGACATGGAGATATGCATCCTGCAAGTCTATGGATGCCATGAAATCCTTCTCTTGAAGGACAGACCTTACTGCTCTTATATTCTCCATGCGAAATTTTGTCTTTATTATATATCTGTTTAGATACCGCAGATCTATAATAAGCCTCCACTTTCCTGATGGCTTGGGCACGATAAATACTGGAGTGTACACTCCCAGCCCTCTCTCTGCCAGAGGAACCTCCTCCAGAGCCTCTATGGACAGAAGGTGAAGAATTTCTCTTTCTAGAATGATTTGTTTTTCTGGTTTTACACTTCTTGATTGGAGAAACCTTGGGGGAGGAAGAGAAGAAAAATGAAGCGCTAACCCTGGCGAATAATATTTACAATCCAGAGATCTTTTATTAGATTTTCCCAGGCTGGAAGAAACAGACTTAGTCTCCCCCCTACCGGGACACTTCTGGCGTCAGAAGTCAGGCTTTTTTGTATCTTTATTCTGCTTGCCGGATGTTCTTCTATTATAACCTCTTCCTTTCCCCCTATATTGGTATCTGCCTCTACCACGCTGAGGCGATCTGGTCTTCTGAAAGGACTCACGGGACTTATGTGACAGTGGCAAGGATTTCCCTTTTTTGTCCGATAATTCTTCCATCAATTTATCTAATTCTGGTCCGAACAGCCTCCCAGGTTGGAACTCCATGTTGCATAACTGGAATTTTGAGTTTGCGTCGCCATACCAAGGCTTCAGCCACAAAGCCCTTCTACCAGCGGTAGAGAGGGCCATAGTTTTGGACGCCAATCTAGTTCCCTGGGATGCTGCATCACAGAGGAAATCGATTGCCATGTTCACCTTTTTGAAGGAGCGAAGGACCTTGTCCCTGCTCACTCCAGATTCCAGGTTTTCCTGGACTTTGGCCAGCCATCGCCTGAGGCTTCTAGAAACCTCGAATGAGGAGATTAAAACTGCCCCCTGGGCAGCGCCCGCAGTATATGCTCTTTTAAGGGCAACCTCAACTCTCCTGTCCATAGGGTCCTTAAGATTTGACCTATCCTCCGCAGGTAAAACCGTGCGCTTGGACAACTTGGCTATGGCCGTGTCCACCTTGGGAGGTTCTATCCAATCCTTACATTGTTCCTCATTAAGAACATATAAGGTTTTGAACCTCTTACTTAAAACCGGAGCCTTTTCCGTTTTTTTCCATTCTGTATGTAACATCTCCATAGAAGTCTCTCCAACATAAAAAGCCCTAGGCTTTTTTGCGGAGGAGGTACCTTCTTCTAAGTCCTCTGGATGAATCTCCGCCTGTACCGCCTTACGGAGTTTGTAAATTCTATCCTGAGTGAAATAACCCTTAAATAACTCCTTTTCATCTTCCGAGGTGGAAGATGACTCAGAGGATGATGATGAAGACTTTCTTCCACCGACTATCTTCAATTCAGACCCCTAGGGTTTAATATAAATAATAGTTTATTTAACCACTGCTTTATAGTGCTCTCTCCACTATAGGAGTTTTACTTACAGGCTGAGAAGTGGAAGGAGAGATACTTTGTTTACACTTTTTCTTGCCAACATGGCGGCTCTCTTTTTCAGCAAGGGTCTTTTGGACATAGTCCTTTACCCAAATTACTACGTCCTGTACGTCAGGCTCCCCCTCATTGGGTTTAGGGCGACATGAGACGCATCGCACTGTAACACATATTTACACATAAATATGTAAAAATAGGGAAAATTCAGTTCTTATCTGATTCAGACGTTCCACGTACGATATTCATATCCATCTGGAAGAGGAGTTTCACATTCAGCGCAGATGAAGTGTTTCCTCTTTGAAGATTTTTTGCTAGCAGGGCTAGTATCCATTTCAGACATCTGAAATAAAATTTTCCATTAATCCAATAGACCTAGTCTATAGGAATGCAGTGTGTTAATACACCACTAGATGGCAGCAAAGTTCCACTTACTTTGGTAATGCTTTTAACAGGTCTGTATACACAGGTTTTGCTAATCAAGGCAAATGCAGGATTCCAACACAGAAGGCAGCAATCCTAGATCTCCCAAGCTGAGAGACCTACATGCTGCCAGTACAGCAGACCCTTTTAAACTGCTGGAGGCAAGCGTGCAACGCCGCGACTCCCCCACGCCGCCGGAAACACGTCAGAATGCCGTGGAACGCATCTGCGCTCCACGGCGCGTCACCTCCGCCCAGAGGGCCGCGACCGGAAGTGACGTTCAGCTTGGTTGAACGCATCTGCGCTCCACCGCCCGGCCGAGCCGGGATGCGGTCTTTAAATTTTAAAATAGACGTGGAACAGTGCTACACCTCTAAAGAGGCTGAGGCACAAGTTAATGCCTCCGAATACTGGCCTGAGAAAGGCTCCAGCGATGATCTGTCTGCAGCCTAAGGAGGAGGGACAGGGTCCCATGGGGCTGCAAGGAAACGAAGAAAAAAAGACTGAGGTGTGTGGGGAGGTGGGGCTTATTTATACTTCCTGGAGGAGGGGAATAAAAGTTTACTTTTATCATTTCATTAAAATATTCCTTCGTCCCAGGGGCTCGCAGGGGCGATAATACCCCATATGTTGTGATGCCAATGGGACGATAGGGAATCTCAAGTCTTCCCATATTGATTAGCTGCTGAATGTCCTGCAGGAAATGTTGTTTTTTTTTTAGTCTGACACAGCGCTCTCTGCTGACATCTCTGGCCGAGGCAGGAACTGTCCAGAGCAGGAGAGATTTTCTATGGGGATTTATTTAAAACCGAGACAGAGTTCCTGTCTTGGCCAGAGATGTCAGCAGAGAGCACTGTGTCAGACTGAAAAAAAAACATTTCCTGCATGACATGCAGCAGCTAATAAGTATGGGAAGACTTGAGATTTTTTAATAGAAGTAAATTACAAATCTATATAACTTTCTGACACCAGTTGATTTGAGAGAAGATTTTCGCTGGACAACCCCTTTAACTATTGTTAGTTAGCAGATATATCGTTTAGAAGAACTTTGTAGCTGGGAGACAGGCTCACATGAGAGATTTACATCCTTATGGGGACCCTGGAATAGTTTCTACCAGAAATTTCTTTCTACAAACGCGACTTTCTCTCCACAACCCTAACATTCCTTCACAGCCATATTTTGACTACTTTTTAGGTCACACGCCCTGTAAACTAGTCACGATCCTAATATTATTATTATTTTGTATTTGTTTTTTGCTTAAGTTATACTTGGGGCCATCTCTTCTATGGCAATACCACTATTTCTGAACAATATCCAGTCACTGTTTTGGTTCTCTATTTTTTTGTTCATAGTTTATTCATCGTCATTTTTGCAATTTTCAGCACAAAACTTCAAAACATGTGGAAAATGTTACTCCCTTTCAACAGATGTATTCAGCTTGAATGTCCTCTCTCATGCTGACTGCTTTATTAGGACCTACGTGTCCATGATTAATGTATTGTCTGTTTACTGACATTTTTGCTGCATTACTTGATTCCTCAATAAAAATTCTGTTTGTAAAAAAAACAAAAAACTATTGTTTGGTAGAACGATTGTGTGTGTGACCCCCATTCTCTGGAGATTTAGCCCAGGGGCAGATCTCCTGACATTTACAAAGGTTGTCTGGGGAAAAATAGATTTTCCCCCATCCACAAGATAGGGGAAAGGAAGAAGATCGCAGGGGGTCTTACCTCCATACCCCCCCCCATCTCCATATCGCCCCCTGGCCTCTTTGTTATGCATAGAACCATGTGCTGTACCTGCTGCTCTATTCATTCCTATAGAGCCGCCAGAGGGAGCCCAGTAAGCCGGAAGGGTGCTTACTCAGTTCTTTCTAGACGCTCCACCATAGGGATGAATACAGCCGCAGGTCACATGCCGTACACGCAGATCTATTGAAAACACAGAAGCCGGGGCCCAATACGGTGATCGCTGGGGGGTACAGAGGTCGGACCCCCCGAGATCTAATACTTTTCCCCCATCCTATTGAAGTATAAGCAGAAGTATTAGACCCGGAACATTCTGCATCCAGATGTCCACCAGTGTTTAACCACTCCTATGGATGAAACAGGTGTTTTGTAACATTTTCCAGCCCAATGTGCCTCAACAACTCTTCTTCTGAAGTCCTCATAAATCTTCTCTGTTCATGACATGATATACTTCCACAGACGTGTCATCGGTTCAACACCTGACTCGAATTTCACCTTTAAATTATCTGCTGCTCCTAAAGGCTGGCATACTTTTGCCCCTCACATATACATGATATTGGTTCATCCTCCTCAATAAATCAATGACCAAGCCTTGCACTGTTGACAGATTTCACAGCATAGTCATGCAGAATTCAAAGATTGTGGTATGATGACCAGCAGGGCCGGCATCAGCACCCGGCTTACCCGGGCAAGTGCCAGGGCCCACAGCACATCTCAGGGCCTAGAGAGGAAGAGGGGCCCGGCGCTGTAATGTTCAGCCCACTCACTGTAGTGCTGTGAGCAGGATGAACATTGGAAAACACAGGAGATGGAGCAGGACCTGTGAGCATCCTACAAAGAGAAAGAGAGGTGAAGGACCTGATAGCATGACCAATAGGTCCTTAACCTTACAGTGTGGAAATCAGCCAGACAGAGAGGAAGAGGGAGAAGACTGAGCAGTAAGTGCTGTGTGTATGTACTGTATCTGTGTATCTGTGAAATTATTGTCCTTTTGCTGCATGTTTGTGTCAGTCAGTGTCTGTGTCAGTTGTGTGTGTGTTAGTGTGTGATTTTGCATAATGTGTGAATGATGGAAGTTTACATAGTGTGTGGATAATGGGTGGGTGCATGAAGTGGCTGATAGGTGTTTGAATAGTGTGTGGATAATGGGTGTACATAATGTGTGGATGATGAGTGTATGCATGTGTAGATGATGGGTGTTTGCATAATGTGTGGATGATGGGTGTGTGCATAGTGCATGGATGATGGGTATGTATATACTGTATGGATAATGGATGTGTGCATAGTGTATGACTGATGTGGATGATGGGTGTGTGCATAGTGTATATATGATGTGGATGATGGGTGTGTGCATACTGTGTGGATGATGAGAGTGTGCATGATGTGGATGATGGGCATTTGTATAGTGGGTGGATGATGGATGTGTGTATAATTTGTGAATGATGTCACTCAAGGGCCTGCAAAAACCAAGAGCCGGCCCTAGGGAAAATGCTCCCAGCCTAGACTATGACAGTGTCCTCACTGGCCTGTGCAACCCCAATGGTGCGCCCACAGGACACAGCTTTATGCTGCCAATACCAGATGTGGTCCCAGCCATCCTTAGCACATTAGCCATGTGGTATCATGTTATTGGTCACAAGATGTCAGGCACCATTTATTCCTAACGTAGAGAAGTGTATATTGCCTTAATGAACTTCTATAAATACATTGTCCACTAACATTACTTGTAGTCCCCTGCCTGCTCCAAAGTAGAAACAGCACAGCGCCCTCTGCTGTCAAGAAGTTGTACGCACAGGCTATGCATAGTTGCTGCATATAACTTTCTGCCAGTAATCCAGTACACCCAGAATCTCTGCACTCCATACACACCATAAACAAGTTCTCTTTGTGGTCTGTATGTATATTTATAGATGCACTGGAGCAACAAAGAAATACAAATAGTTGCCAAATTGTATATAGCCTGTAATTACTGTAGATATTGCCATGTTGTTCTTGTAAAGTAACACTAGGTGGTGCTATAGGATTGGTGCAGTGAAGCTTCTCCAGAGTGAAGACAACTTCCTGGGGAGTAAATCCTGGTCTAGATCAGAAGAATTTTCTCTGCCAGGTTTCCAATTCTGTTACAACCCTTATAAGTATATGTACCACCTGTTTATTAAGGTTTTTTTTTTATTCTGCCATGTAAATGCACTTTTGGCCTCTGCCAGTGACACCGCTTAATAGAAAGTAATCTGGAACAACACACAGAATTATTGCAGTTGCTGTATTTTTCTGACCTTCCCAAAATAAATAAATGAAAAGTGAACACAAGTTGTATAAATCCCAAAATGTTGCCGATAAAAACTACAGTTCACCCAGCAAGCGAGTTAGAAATAAAAAAAAAACACACACACACACACACAACTTCCAGTGCACATTGCCCTGCTCGCACACCCCTAAGGCTGGCCCTGGTATACATACTTCATTTCAGACCCCAATATATACATATCTGTGCTGTCAAAACAAAATTTTTTTATTAAAGTATTGTATTGGCCCCCAAAAGTCATACAAATCCCCAATATACACTTTTTACGGGAAATGCTTATAAAGTGCTTTTTTCCCTGCACTTACTACTGCATCAAGGCTTCACTTCCTGGATAACATGGTGATGTCACTTCCTGGATATCATGGTGATGTCACTTCCTGGATAACATGGTGATGTCACTTCCTGGATAACATTGTGATGTCACTTCCTGTATAACATGGTGATGTCACTTCCTGGATAACATGGTGATGTCACGACTTGACTCCCAGAGCTGTGCGGGCTGTGGCTGCTGGAGAGGATGATGGCAGGGGGACAATGAGGGACACATGTCACTGGAGGGACACTGAGCATCCCCCTGCCATCATCCTCTCCAGCAGCCACAGCCCGCACAGCTCTGGGAGTCAGGTTGTGACATCACCATGTTATCCAGGAAGTGACATCACCATGTTATCCAGGAAGTGACATCACCATGTTATCAAGGAAGTGAAGCCTTGATGAGTAGTAGTGCAGGGAAAAAAAAGACTTTATGTGCATTTCCCGTAATACGTGCATATTGGTGATTTGTATAACTTTTGGGGGACAATACAATAGGAGAAAAAAGAGAAATGCGTTTGTAAGGTCAGCACTCAGACGAATACAAAAACATGTCTCCTGGCTCAATTGGCTGTTTTGTGCACGGAGAGACTTCCCCTGGACTCCGGGGTTGCATATACAAGAAAGAAGAAGAGATCCTCTCCAGCTCAAATATAGTTGAATGCTTTATTAGATGTGCATATAACACCAACGCGTTTCAGACCCCACTGGGTCCTTAGTCATGGTTTTCTGCAGTTATATCCTGCTGCATGCATAACATCCAAAATGCGGACAGATAAAGTGATTACTGGGAAAGCATCCTATCGGAAGTATGTAGTAGACGCCTGGCGCGGCCAGAGACGTCTGCCGAGCCACGCGGCTTGGATGAGAATGACACCAACAGTATCCTTCACAACGAGCAGGAACGGTTGCTGGGGTGCGCCAACGGCGTCCTTAGCAGCCCCCTGCACGTTTAGATCTTGGGCCGTGCTCTGACGTTACCGCGCTCTGCTGTTGAGCGGGACTGGTTGCCAGGGGCCCGCCTATAGCGCCCCAGCCTACTGTGTTTATCTTTTCTTTTGTGTATTGCTGCAGCCGGGGCCTCACCACCCCCGGTCGATCGGTTTCAGGTGTACCCTTGATGGTGACTGACAGCTGACCTAGCCAGTTAGCTGTCAGCACCTAGGTTCCTGTTTACTATAAATCTCAGCCCCTGGTCTCATTCCAGTGCCTGTGATAGCGCCTTGTGCCTTGACCTAGCATTCTCCTGACTTACTATTGTTGTTGTTCTGACCTTTTGGATTTTGTACCCTGACTTTGCCTTCTGGATTCTGATTTTTTACCTTCTATGCCTGGGTGTTGCTGACCTTGTTTCCTGACCATCCTATATTGTGTGTTAGGACTCGAGTCATGCGCTCAGCTCGGTGTCCATAGCAGTCAGACTGCTTTTCATGTTTTTACTCTGCTCTGCTATTCCTGGTTATAGCAGAGTCCAGTGTTGCACTCCCACAGCAGATCAGCACTAGGTGTTTGTGATCAGAGTGATTGTGACTGACATCTGACTCTCCCAGTTAGCTGTCAGTATCTGGGCTGGGCTGGGACTTCTAGTCCTAGAAGTATCTACACTTGCCTCATGTTTCTTGCCTGTGAAAGTGCCTAGCTCACCCTAGTGTTACTTGATCTAGCATTTCCCTGTATTCATTTTCTGGTAACCTGACTTTTGCTATTGACAATTTGACTACCCCTTTGGACACGATTTTGTACTTTGTTGCTCGGCTGGTTTTGACCCGGATTTCTGACTTCCCTTCATTGTGTTGTGTATTGTCTTGTTTCGTTTTGTGTTTTCACTTTAGTGAGATCAGGGACTGCCGTCCAGTTGTCCGTTTGCTATATTAGAGCATCTGAGGCAATAGGTAGGGGCAGCGGGGCGGGTGCCAGCTTCAGGGCTCACCTGTTCTTGTTTCCCTGTCCCTAGCCTAACATTTTCACAGGCCCTTACCCACGCCAGCAATCCCGATGGTTCAACATGTCTGTTGAACCGTCCATAGCTGACCGTTTACAGGACATTGCAACACGGATAGAGGGCATGGCGGGTTATATGGCACAGCTGACGCAGCGGGTGGATGCCTTAACCCCGTCAACTTCCCAGGTGACTGTGACACCAGCTCCTGTGATCTCACAGACTGCCCGACCTAAGATGCTTATGCCTGACTGATTTGAGGGGAACCTGGACAAATTCAGGACGTTTAGGGAGTCCTGTAATTTGTACTTTAGGTTTAACACTTTCTCAGGAGATGCTGAGAGGGTAGCTATGGTGGTGTCTCTCCTTCAGGGGGCGCCCCAGGACTGGGCGCTGGCTTTACCTCCTGAAGCCCCTGAATGGAGTTCACTGCAAAAAATTTTTGTGTCCCTGGGACAAATTTATGACGACCCTAACCGCGCTGCCCTGGCCGAATCTCACCTGTTGTCCATCCAGCAAGGTCACCGTACCGCTGAGGATTATTCAGCTGAGTTCAGGCAGTGGAGCGCGGTAACAGGGTGGACAGACGCACCCCTTAAAACCGTATATCGACAAGGACTGTCAGATAACATAAAGGACACTATGGTCAGCCATCCCTCTCCCGACTCACTGAGTGATTTAATGACGTTAGCTATCTCAATCGACAGACGGCTCAGAGAGAGAAAATGGGAGAAGCAGGGAGTGACAACCATTGTTTCACATCAGGTAGTCACAACAAGGAGTAACGTGGTCTCGTCTCCTACTCCACCAGAAGATGAACCGGTGATTTTGGGCTCCACTTTGGCTGCCGCTCGTAGGAAACATCGCCTTGACAACTCCTTGTGTCTGTATTGTGGAAAACCAGGGCACTTCATCAAAGAATGTCCGTCCAGGCCTAACCAGCATCCGGGAAAACGCCAGTGCCTGAGTGATGATCGGGAGAGTCACTCAGGCACACAGGTACCTCCTCCTAAAGTATTTGACAAATTCTTATTACCCGTTACTCTGTCTGCTGGTGAGGTAATTTTTTCCTGTCAGGCCATGGTGGACTCAGGTGCAGCCCTGAGCTTTATTCGTACTTCAGTTGCTGAGTCTTTGGGATTGAAGCTGATTCCACTGTGTTACCCATTCTCTGTGTCAGGTGCTAACTCTGCTCCTTTAAGTGGGGGTAACATCAAGTTCCGTACCCCTGAGGTGTCCATGGGGGTTGGCTGTCTCCATCACGAGCAGATATCTTTCTTTGTGATGGACAAACTGGCTGCAGATGTAATTCTTGGGTTGCCATGGTTACAACTCCATAACCCAGTTTTTAGTTGGAGAACTTCTGAGTTAGTCAAATGGGGTAGTTCTTGTGAGTCACACTTGACTCAAGTCTGTCCGTCCTTATGTTCAGTTACTGATTGGTTGGCTCTACCTGAATTTATTGCTGACTTTCAGGATGTGTTTGATGAGGCGGTTGCTGACGCCTTGCCTCCGCACCGTCCGTATGATTGTGCCATCGATCTTGTGTCCGGGGCCCGGTTTCCCAAGGGTCGGATCTTTAACCTGTCCCCCCTGGAGCGAGAGTCGATGCGCCAATACATAAAGGACAGTTTGAGGAAGGGTCACATCCGCCCATCTGTGTCACCCATGGGAGCTGGGTTCTTCTTTGTGGAAAAGAAGGACGGTGGATTACGTCCCTGTATTGATTACAGGGAGTTAAACAAAATAACTATTAAAGACCAGCATCCCCTTCCCCTGATCCCAGATCTTCTTAACCAGGTAGTGGGTGCCCGTTGGTTCTCAAAAATAGACCTTCGGGGGGCATATAACTTGATCCGGATCAGGGAAGGTGATGAATGGAAAACGGCTTTTAACACTCCAGAAGGGCATTTTGAATATCTCGTAATGCCCTTCGGCCTCAGTAATGCTCCAGCAGTTTTCCAAAGGTTTGTAAACGACATTTTCCGTGATTTATTTGGTCAATTCGTTGTAGTATACCTGGATGATATCCTCATTTACTCAGCAGACTGGCCGTCCCACCAGAAGCACATTCGTGAGGTATTATCTAGGCTCAGAAAGAATTCCCTGTGTGCCAAATTTTCAAAATGTCTTTTTGGGCTAAAAGAAATAGGGTTTCTAGGGTACATCCTCACCCCAGATGCGGTACAAATGGACCCTAGTAAAGTAACAGCAGTGTTAGAGTGGGCACAACCTACTACTCTGAAGGAGGTCCAAAGGTTCCTAGGTTTTGCCAATTTCTATAGGAAATTTATCCGTAATTTTTCGTTGGTAGTCAAGCCTCTGACCGAGTTGACTAAGAAAGGGGCAGACCCAGCTTCTTGGTCGCCAGAGGCCGAACAGGCCTTTACTCAGTTGAAAAACAGTTTTTCCTCTGCCCCTGTCTTGGTGCATCCTAACTTGGACATCCCATTTGTGGTCGAGGTGGATGCTTCAGAATCTGGTGTAGGGGCAGTGCTTTCTCAGGGAAGGGAACCATATACCAATTTAAGACCTGTGGCATACTTCTCCAGGAGATTCTCCACTTCCGAGGCCAACTACGATGTTGGTAACCGGGAATTGTTGGCCATTAAATGGGCCTTTGAGGAGTGGAGGCATTTCCTGGAAGAAGCAAGACATCAGATAACTGTGTTAACTGACCATAAGAACCTGATGTACCTGGATAATGCAAAAAGGCTTAATCCGCGTCAGGCCCGTTGGGCATTGTTCTTTACCCGTTTTAATTTTGTAGTGACGTATCGTCCAGGGTCTAAGAATACTAAGGCAGATGCCTTGTCTCGAAGCTTTGGTGTTTGTGACATGCCTGAGGTGGAACCTGAAAACATTCTACCTCCAGGTATAGTGCTTGCCAGTATGTCTGTCGATTTAAAAGAAGAAATTTTGAGATCTCAAAATGACGCGCCTGCTAATGTACCACCTGATAAGCTGTTTGTACCTGTACACCTTAGACTAGCAGTGCTAAAAGAAGTCCATGCGTCCGTATTGGCCGGTCATCCTGGCATAGCTGGGACTGGCTATCTGTTGTCTCGTTCATGCTGGTGGCCTTCATGGCAGAGAGATGTACGGGAATTTGTTAGATCCTGTGAGACATGTGCTCGATCTAAAACCCCGAGGTCCCTGCCTGAAGGTCTGCTCCAGCCTCTGCCACTGCCCAGTCGCCCATGGTCCCATCTTTCGATGGATTTCATAACCGATCTTCCCCCCTCACAGGGGAAGACTGTAATCTGGGTGGTGGTTGATCGTTTTAGTAAAATGTGTCATCTTGTTGCATTAAAGAAACTGCCTACTGCTAAAACCCTTGCCAAACTGTTTGCTCGTCACATCCTCCGGTTACATGGGGTACCTACCAACATTGTCTCTGACCGAGGGGTGCAATTTGTGTCCAGGTTTTGGAGGGCTTTTTGTGAATTATTAAAAATATCTTTATCATTCTGTTTCGCATTCCACCCGGAAACAAATGGTCAAACTGAACGTACCAACCAGTCCCTTGAGCAATATTTAAGGTGTTATATTTCGGATAACCAAAGTACCTGGTCTGAATATCTACCTATGGCTGAGTTTGCTCTAAACAATCACATTAACGCCTCAACACAGCAGACCCCATTTTATTGTAACTATGGTTATCATCCCCGATTTACTGCAGTCCCCAATCAAGAGGCACACTTCAATTCCTTCGCAGAACTTACCAAAAAACTGTGCACAGTTTGGGCGGAGAGTCTTGCGACTCTTACTGTTTCCCAGCAAAAACAAATCCAGTATGCCAATCGCAAACGCCGTCTAGGTCCCCAGTATCTGGTGGGGGAAAAGGTGTGGTTGTCTACCAAGAACTTACGTCTAAGGGTTCCTTCAGTTAAATTCGCTCCCCGATATATTGGTCCATTTCCCATTATAGAAATAATCAATCCAGTATCCTTCAAGTTACAGTTACCCCGCTCATTAAAAATACATCCTGTGTTTCACAAAAGTCTTCTCAAGAAATACACTCCTCCAACAGTCTCTTGTCCTCCTCCCCTTCCAGTTGTGGTCCAAGGTGAATTAGAGTATGAGATAGAAAGAATTCTAGACTCAAGGAGAATTCACAGGACCGTTCAATATCTGGTACACTGGAAGGGGTATGGCCCGGAGGAGCGTACATGGGTGACTGCACGAGATCTCCATGCCCCTGATTTGATTAAAAAATTCCATTTGGAACATCCAGATAAGCCTGGAGGTCCTTGTGAGGGTCCGGAGGCCCCTCCTCAAGGGGGGGGTTCTGTTAGGACTCGAGTCATGCGCTCAGCTCGGTGTCCATAGCAGTCAGACTGCTTTTCATGTTTTTACTCTGCTCTGCTATTCCTGGTTATAGCAGAGTCCAGTGTTGCACTCCCACAGCAGATCAGCACTAGGTGTTTGTGATCAGAGTGATTGTGACTGACATCTGACTCTCCCAGTTAGCTGTCAGTATCTGGGCTGGGCTGGGACTTCTAGTCCTAGAAGTATCTACACTTGCCTCATGTTTCTTGCCTGTGAAAGTGCCTAGCTCACCCTAGTGTTACTTGTTCTAGCATTTCCCTGTATTCATTTTCTGGTAACCTGACTTTTGCTATTGACAATTTGACTACCCCTTTGGACACGATTTTGTACTTTGCTGCTCGGCTGGTTTTGACCCAGATTTCTGACTTCCCTTCATTGTGTTGTGTATTGTCTTGTTTCGTGTTTTCACTTTAGTGAGATCAGGGACTGCCGTCCATTTGTCCGTTTGCTATATTAGAGCATCTGAGGCAATAGGTAGGGGCAGCGAGGCGGGTGCCAGCTTCAGGGCTCACCTGTCCTTGTGTTTCCCTGTCCCTAGCCTAACATTGTGTTTGTTTGTCTTGTTTTGTTTTTGTATTGCACTTATCTCAGTGTAAGGTTTGTCGACTAGTTGTCCGCAGTAATTCTTAGTACTGTTCGAGGCAAGTAGGTAGGGACAGCTGGGGCGGGTGCCAGACTAGGACTGCACTTGTCCGTGTCTTTTCCATTCCCTTCCTGACACATGCTCATTATTTACCACTTGCTTTTGCAAAATGCGGCTGGTTTATTTTTATTTTTTTTACCTGTTGGCATTTTTATTATTTTTGCTCAAAGTTCCAGTCACATAGTGTCACTGTTGTTGTTGTTGTTTTTTTTGCAGAAGTCAATAGTACAGGCGATTTTAAGAAACATTGTAATTGGGTTTATTAGGCAAATATGGCATTATCTTCATTCAAAAAGCCTCCCCCACCCCCCTCCTCTCTCTCATTCACTGCTCATTATCAGGAAATCTCGACTAGTTTACATCAGTCAAGCCCTGTGTAATCTATGGAGAGAGGAGGGGGAGATTAGTCGCCAGCAGAGAACAAAGGATTACACAGTGGGAGCTGTGTGAAAGCCTGTATTCAGAGGTCACAGAGGTCAGTGCTGACTTCAGAGGAGATAGCCCAGTGATGTAGCTGTAAATTAACTCTTTGTTTTCCTGTTTTAGTGCCTCATCTCCCTCCACCCCTCCCCTCTCCATAGGAAACCATGAAGACAGGGGGAGAGTTTCAAACTGCTTTTTCATGATAAAAATGCACTTTTAGGCTAATAAATTACAAAATTTCTTAAAATCTCCTGTACTATTGATTTCTGCAACAACAACAAAAAAAAAAAGTAAACGACAGTGACACTTTAACCTTTATTTTACTGTGTGTAAACCTAGCCATAATCTAAAGTTACCACTATAGATATATAGAGAAATGAATCAGCACAAAATGTGAGGCTTATAAAGTGCTTTAACATTTACTTAAAGTTTTTACACGTTTACTAGCATTTTATACAATTATAAAAGATGAGAAGACGAAGGATAAGAATAAAGCATTTCTTTAGCTCTCAGCCTCCCTCTTTGGGGTCTACTCCAGTGTTTCTTTAAACTTATTTTTCTTGAGTTTATTCTTAGTATAGCTCTTTTGTTCAGAAAGGGACAAAAGCCACAAGGCAGATCCCATAAACCTCAGCAAGTCACCGGTCCAATTACCGCTGCTGCCATGGTGGGTAGACAGCTGTTTCCAGGGCAACATTGCTGCGTATATAGAGTACTTTTTGTTTGCATTGGTGACTTAAAGGGGTGAAAGTGGCTTCAATTCTGAATTAATGTTGATATTCTTTACACATGATATTCTCTATGATGTAACACAGTGTTACTGAGTGTAAACTGAATTTTATTTTACAGAGATATAAACCATGCAAAGTGTATAGAATATTAGGGGAGATTTATCAAACATGGTGTAAAGTGAAACTGGCTCAGTTGCCCCTAGCAACCAATCAGATTCCACCTTTCATTCCTCACAGACTCTTTGGAAAATGAAAGGTGGAATCTGATTGGTTGCTAGGGGAAACTGAGCCAGTTTCACTTTACACCATGTTTGATAAATCTCCCCCATTGTGTTTTCATTCACAGAATGTTTTGTAATGTCACCTATGTTAGGTAATGTGGGCCACTCTGCCTTGAAGTCTATGGAAGTTACAGAAACAGCCGAGCAGGCTAGGTCTTGTATCTGCCATAGACTTAAAGGGGTACTCCGGCGAAAATCTTTTTCTTTCAGATCAACTGGCTTTTAAAAGTTATATAGATTTGTAATTTACTTCTATTTAAAAATCTCTAGTCTTCCAGTACTTTTCAGCTACTGTATGTCCTGTAGGAAGTGGTGTATTCTTTCCAGTCTGACACAGTGCTGGGCAGGGAACTTATAGGCTCATAGACTGAACAGCCTTTTTCACAGTTCGACTGCCAAGGGAGTCTTTATTTATTTATTTATTTACCAGGAGGTAGAATTATCACAGGATACACAGGGGACACCATTTACTCTTAGGCTCTGTTCACACGGAGCAAAACAGGTGGAATCCCGCCAGCCTCCCTGTCATAATGACAGTCTATGGGAGGCTCGTGGCACCTCCTTTCTCGGCATCTCTCCGCACTGAAGAATGCCTGTTTTGCTCTGTGTGAACAGAGCCTTAGGCTATGTTCACACAACGTATGTTTTGTATAAATCAAGGCCATTGTTGCAATTTGCAACAACAGCCGTGATTTATACAAAACATACGTTGTACTGTATGTGAATAAATGGAATCCCTGCTGGAGTGTATACACACAGTATGTGCTCCGGCCGGGATTTCATCCGGCCGCACTAAAAACGGACATGTCAGTTTTCTGCGGCTGCTATTCATTGAATACAGCTGCACAGAACATGTCAGTTCACAGAATGGAGCGTGCGTCTCCGGCCGCCAGCTCCATTGTGTGCAGCGGTGAATTGGGATGCGGGATGCGCGGGTGCGCCCACAATTGAATTCACCAGAGATGAAGATCATCGACCGGGATGACGTTCAGTAACATAAGCCGGTGTTATACCTAGTGTGAACATAGCCTTACTATGTAGTGTCTGCCTGTGTATTTATTGATATTCCTGCCCAGTTCCTGTCTACTCCCTGCTGCTTTTGTCCTCATAAAATGGGACGTTTCACATGATGAGCATATTTCCGAATATGTATGGGCAACCTGCTCATACTGGACACCACCCAAGATAAGAGTAGTACAGTATATCATCCTCCATCTACACAGACAATGAGCAAGAACTGAAGTCCAGCTTAAAAGACCAGAAGCTGGAATAATGCATCCTTCAGGATGTTCCATCAAATGGAAGTTTTCTATTGCTTCCATGTTATATATGTCTTTCATAATTAAGAAAAGATTAGGCTTTTATTCTTAATCACCTACTGTGCAATTCAGGAATCAAATCATAGAAGAGCTGTGTGGTTGTACAATTACATCTGCACAGTATTCACTATCCCCTCCCTGTGCCTATGTGGTGTCCCACCACGGTACACCTGTCCAAAAAGTTCTTTTGTCAGCTTAAGTGACGCTGGAGTATTTAGAAGTTATCTTATAGTCCACCACTAGATGTCAGTATTGTACATGTACACGAGTATTGCACAGCTATAGTTACTAATAAGTTACTGTTTTTCTTCTGTACCACATGAATTTGTGCACCAATGAGAGTCCTCTCTCTTCTCTACCTATCCATATATTTCTCTTTTCTCACACTCTCCTCTCACCCACTCACAGCACACCTTACAGGGGCTGTAGATAGGAAGTCACATGGGTAGAGGAAGCGTAGTGTCTTTTGCCGCTAGACTCTGCAGAGACAGAATGCAACCTACAGTTTCTTCTCAAGAAACTCCACTCAACACTATGCAGTGTTAGACCGTTCACTAAAGAGGACAACTCAGAGATCATCTCAACCCATGCCATGGACAAGGAGAGACACAGTGCAGGACAGTGTCCATAAAGAAAAGTAAAGGAACTGATCTGGATAGAGCAAAGTTGCTAGAAGCCTATGAACTCTATCTCACAGCACGGGTGTAAGCAGGGAACCATTAGCATTCCGCTCATCCCAGGTAACAAGATCTGGGGCTTGTGTCACCCACTAGGACGGGTTCCCAAACACTGGTGGGCAATAGGTGGTACAAAGACCAAAGAGTCAAAACAGAGACACAAATATTCCCTCTCTCTTTTTTCAAGTATTCTTCTATTTCTAGCTCCGACCTCCCAGCAAAGCACAGTACTACTTGGGTTGGAACTCTCACGACATCCTCCTCTCTACTCTCAGCACGCAACTTAGTCAGCACAACTGTACCACTCTCTATACTGTCACTACAGATCTGGATCCTGAACTATCTAGTGTCTTATTAAGTATAAAGTCTTATGTCAATGCAAAGCTGTATGACCTGTTGCATACAATTATCTTCAGAGTAAAACAGATTTTATCTATGATAAAGAGACTCTGTGATTCCTCAGCAAGCACCATCACAGTACACAGACACTCCTTGTGTCATCTCCCCTTTCTGTGGTGTCAGTGCTATTAGTCCAGGTGGGTCACTATTCCACTCCGGACCACCATGACAACAGCCCAAGGGACCCTACAATAACCCGGCAGGACACTGTTCACAGGGGAACAAGGTATAACTGGCCCTTTAAAGTAAAAGCAGGTGTGCCACCATACCTGTGTGCTCAACCGGCACTGGCGTCACGACATAACATCACTGGGCCCAGCTATATCTCGGCCAACCACCATAGAACTGGCGTCACGCTTTACCATCTGGCAAGTGACCGGCTGCACCTCCACACTGGGGGTCCCCACACCTATTTATATGCTTAGTGCTTGTAGTAAAGAGGAAGTTTGCTGCAGATGCTGCAGCATCTAGTAACATTAACAGGGAGTACCTGGTATCAGGCCATTGGCTTTAACAATGCAATTATGTGTTCTGCAAGAGACAAGACCTAGTAGAATGCCCAGCGTAAAACTGACAGGCATAATGCCCTGCAATCCTGAAGCAATGTAGTGTATTATCCAAGTGATTTTGTAATTACAAAAATGTTATTAAAATGTACATAAATATATTTTATAAAAAATAAAAGTATAAAATAAAAGTATACATTTTTTTTTTACTCACATAACTAGTATCACAGATTTTATTATTTTTTTTTTTTTTACCAAAACCATCACTGTCATTATACGTTTTGATTGACCCGGGTCTGAGTGTTCCGACCTTTAGGCTGGGTTCACACTACGTTTTTGATATTCCGTTTAACGGATCCGTTTTTTTTTTCGCCCTACATAAAAATGATCCATTTTAATCCGTTTTTTTTTTTTTTTTTTATAATGGAAGTCAGTGGCAAAACGGATCATAGCAGATGCACACAGTTGCATCTGTTTTTTGCAATCTGTTTTTCATCCTTTTTTCTCAAAAAACGGATTGCAAAAACGTTGTGTGAACCCAGCCTTACCGAACATGAGAACAAGCCAGGAGAAGTCTATAATGAAGGTCTATGAGCCTAACTCTTTTTACTGAAACAGAGCGGGAATCTCCCAGCTCCTTCTCACGATCGGTAAGGGTCTGAACACTCTCTGACATGTCAAAAGTTTTTTTAGAATGACAGTAGCACTTTAAATAAACATCTACCCTTATACAGGTTAATCTCCACGTGTGCTTCTCCATATTATCTCCTATATTAGTACAGCTGGAGTAAATGTGCCCTGTCTGGTGTTGCTTTTACACGCTTACATACAACACAGGAAGGTTTTGATCATTTGGAGACATAAATCAAGTTGGACATGCATAGTGTTGACAAGGCCGTTTCTAGGTTATCAGGCAGACAAGGTCAATCTAAAAAAAAAACAAACAAAAAAAAAAAAAACCTCACCTGATCCAGGGATTATTCTGATCGCCATTGGAGTCGGGAAGGAATTTTCTCCTTGTGATGGGGCAATTGACATCTGTCTCATAGGGGTTTTCGCCTGGATCAACACAGTAGGGTTTCTCTTGGTTGAACCTGATGGACTCTTGTCGTCTTTCAAACTTATTAACTATGTTACTATGTTACCCTTTCCCAATTGAGATAATGTTGACAACATTAATACTGAACAAAACCCACTATATATAGAGATATTACTTATGATACCACTGCTAAATGCCTAAATAATGCTGCCACACCATGTCTGCTACTATTACCACAGTGACCATAGTGATTACCTTGCAGTTACATCCAGTGACTCACAGGGCTGTTTTTTTTTTTTTTTTTTTTTATCAGAGTAATCATTTCTTTTTTCCTGTCCATCTTCCTCTGACTGTTGTGACGATTTCTTTAAACCACAACCAGTCTACAGAATACCTCTCAAGCTTTTAAGGCTTCTCAGTTTTCCAGCAGTTTTCCCTACCTTTTCTTCATGTATAGTTCACCATACAGTAATAATACCACCTTGCTGTCTTGCACAGATATGTGAGTAGGTAAGTGCTGTGAGACAGGGATAGGTGGGTTTAGGAAAGGTAGGTTTGGGTTACCTCAGCAGATAGTTTGCCCTAATAGGTAGTTTCGCCCATTAGAAAGGTCTTCCCTGCCCTGGGGGAAAAAAATACTTGCCTTCCCCTGACTCCACAGTCCTTCAGCTTCTTCTTCTTCTGTACTCAGGGCACGTGACGGTTGACCTCATCATGTTCCCAGCCATTAGTGCATGCAGGCATGACAGCGCCTATGGCCTATGTGTCTGACTGACAGAGCAAGGAGCCAATGGCTCAACCATTTTAATGTCAAACCTTTTAACTGTAAGAGCCTACTTAGGATCCGTGTACACTGGTTTCCACTCCCAAAACATGGTGTAATAAGTTGGGGATATATATCTAAAGGAATTATTATTACAGTGGTACCTTGGTTTAAGAGTAACTTGGTTTAAGACCGTTTTGGTTTAAGAGCTCACGGTTTTTTAAAATTGTCACTTGGTGTAAGAGCATTGCTTTGGGGGAGCAGTGGGGAGGGGCATTGTTTGCATAGCGGGGTCTACAGCACTGTACTCTGACCAGGAAGTCTCCCTCACCTTTCACATCATAGCAGATCCACTTCACACTGGGGCTTACATTAGGGGACAGGACTGTGGAGGTAATCTCTCCATAGCTGTAACCCCTCTCTCCCCGGACAGAGAGCGCTGCATGTATGTGCCCACATCTGTCCTGCTCATTCCTTCCTGCTCCCTGCAGTCTCTGTCAGCCCTTGTGTTTCCCATCCTCTCCATTACTGTACAGTAACTTATAATATCACAGATTCTGCTGTTTCTGAATGTTTGTTTCATTTGTTTTACATGTTATTCAGAATAATAAATCATTATTTTTGGGGTGTGGAACCAATTGTCTGCATTTCTATGATTTCTTTTGGGAAAATTTGCTTTGGTTTAAGAGTGGATGTGGATTACAAGCGCGATCCCGGAAAGAATTATGCTCATAATCCAAGGCACCACTGTATTTCTTTAATACGTGTTTAGTAAGTGTTTAGCACCATGTTATTGATGTCACAGATGGTAGTTGTCTGTCTCCCGCTCCAGGAGCCCTTTGGTCTCGGCTGCCAACCTCTGAACTGTTGGAAGGTGTTGTCACTAGATCTGTCCTGGGAATGGCTGTCCTGTCCTGTCCTAGATCTGTCCTGGGAATGGGAATGGCATATGGCTGTATCACAGTTTAGGTCTAGTCTTCTTGATTCTGTCCTTGTCTTTTGCCTTGTACTATCTTGTATCTCCTGTGCCTTATCTTGGCCTCTTTCAGGCTATGGATCTGTGCTGCCTACCCAGACCTGTTCGCCTATCCTAGATCACCAAGGCATTGCACCTGTCCAGGCCTTGTCTTGTGCCCGGACTACTGTGTTGCCAACTCCTCTAACTATTCCAACACCATGACTTGTACAAAAAAAAAAAATCCATGTAAAACATGTAGCAAAAATAGATTACCTAAATCTGTCCGTGGGCTGCTGACATGACTGTCACTGATACATCTGCCTGCCCATCAGTAACACACCATCATCCTATTGATCCTATAGTTTTCTGTGAGAGAGGGGAAGGATCATTTACATTGCTCTGAGCTCTTTTACAACATATCATAAATCTTCTAGCTGAGGTGAGATCTTCTGGTTGTTACGTCCAGATTTCCAGACCATAAGGATGCCTCATTTCCATACTATTATTCAGAGGTGCAATAAATGATCCTGTAATAAGACCTCTTTCTACCATATTCACTTTATAATATGACAGATGGGTCTTTGGTCTTCCTCAGACACCAGGTTTGCAGTGTTTTTTAACAGTTTCCCCCTTGGGGCATCACTTTTGAAATATTTTGTACAACAGACAGAACACGGCTCAAGAGATGCAAAGCATACTACCTACCGTATTTTCCGGCGTATAAGACGACTTTTTAACCCCGAAAAATTTTGTCGCCGGGTATGGTCGCCCCATATGGTGAGATGGCTCAAAAATGGCCGCATCCCCACCGTATGGGGCGACCATTTAAAAAAAACAAACAGTTAACTTACCCGGGCCTGTTCCCGGCCTCCGCGTGTCTTCTCCGTTCCCGTTTCCCGGCGCAGGCAGTGTGACTGACAGTGTACACTGACTGTGCTGGGGATGCCCGAAGCCCTTGCGAGCAGCCGAGTGTCTAATCGGAGATGCTCGGCTGCTCGGGAGAGCTTCAGGAGAATGACAGAGGCTTCGGGAGGCTCCAGAAGTACCCAAAGCCTCTGTCATTCTTCCAAAGCGCTTCCGAGCAGCCGAGCGTCCGAATAGACGCTCGGCTGCTCGGGAGGGCTTCGGGCATCCCCGGCACAGTGTACGTCACACTGCCAGGTGAGTAAACTGTTTGTTATTTTATTCATTTAGCTGCAGTTAACCCTTGCCTGACCGTAGCAGCGCTGCGGTCAGGCAGGGGTTAACATTTTCCAGTATATAAGGCGAATCCCTGACAATCTGATTGAAAGTCAGGGGTCGTCTTATACGCCCAGTCGCCTTATACGCCGGAAAATACGGTATATATTTCTGTTAGCTATATAGATTACAGTTCTGTTATATCCAGTGACTCACAGGGGGATGTCTTCTCTGATTGTAGTCCTTTTCTTCCCCTTTCCTTCTTCATCTGGCCCAGATCACTTTAATGATATCTTCCAGCCACAACTTATCTTTGTAGAACCTGCAGACAGATATCTCAGATATCTCTGCACTTTTCCAGCACCCTTCGTCTGTTTCACCTGTCTATAGAGTCCCAGACAGTAATAATTCCACCATCTTGTGTCACACAGAAAAAATTGGGTACATGGGTTGGACCCAGTCACCCAGAATTCCCAGTTCTGCTGGACATAGCCCACACCACCTCCAGACACCACGCCACCACAGCAATGGCCGCCAGCGGAAACACACCACACAGAGCAAAAACAGAATGGAAAAAACCTTACCCTGTGCTTAAGAGACTAAAGGGAGCCAGGCATAGACCCTATATATGTATAGTAATTAAAATCACCTAGGTGGGGGAGGAGTGCTAGACCAAAGATGGGACAGAATAACAGCAAAGTGATAAGTATATGGATGTGTGACCATGTCTGTTTTTTCTCCTGAGAATTATTTGATATATTCTGCCCCCTCTTTTTTTTGCCTTGGTCTAGCACTCCTCCCCCAACCAGGTGGTTTAAATTACTATACATATATAGGGTCTATGCCTGGCTACCTTCAGTCTCTTGGCTGAAAGCACAGGGTAAGATTTTTTTCACTCTGCTTCTGCCCTGTGTGGTTTCGCTGGCGGTCATTGCTGTGGTGGTGTCTGGGAATGGTGGTGTGACCCAGAGCCCAGGGGGCCAGCAGCATTGGGGCTGCGGGGCGACTGGGTCGCTCCCTCCTCCGGTGTTGTTTTTTTTGCGGTGGTGGTTGCCTTGTGCACCATTTTTTAGTTAGGAACCAACACGTACCATGAACCTTGACATGGTGTGTGGGCTTATGCACTTTGATCAAACTGTAACTAACTCCTGATGTTAGTAGTATATAGTGCTGAGAAGCAGAGTGATCAGTGATAAGTATATGGATGTGCTACCACGTCTGTTTTTTCTCCTGAGAATTATTTGATAGATTCTCCCAGTATGCTGGTGTTCCATGTGGGAAGTTACCCCAATATGTAGTTTCCTCTAGTACTAGGTTTTCATCCTAGAACTCCTAAATGTAGAACTCCTAAATGTAGCTTGGCCCCTGTAGGTTTGACCCCCTGTAAGTACTTTGCCCTCTGTATGTAGTGCCCCACTCCCCCGAAGGTAGTTTGGCCCACTATAGGTAGCCCCCTATAGCTAAGACCCCCTGTATGTAGTTCCCCCTCCCATAGTAGTTTGTCCCTTGTAGGTAATAGTCCCCTAAAGGGGGACCCACTAAAGGTGTGCACCCCTTCTTCTTTCAGCTGCTTCTCCCCTGCAAATATACCTCCAGCACACTGCTCCCACAATGAAAGAGTCTCAGCTGTCTGACAAAGATCTGAGAAGACTCTCCCTAGTACATGCTAAGAAGCCATTGACATCTACAATCCTGTTCCTGCTCTGGGCGAATTGTCAGGTCACAAGAGGAAATAACTGTGCAAGGACTCTTCTACCAACACTTAACTCTTTGAGGGCTTATAGTCAGAGTTAAGGGTGCCTGGCTTAAATTTAACAATCATCTTTTCTTACACCCTGTTAGGGAATTGTGACAGCGGTACCTGTGAGTACAAGTCTTTCAATTTTATTCACCAGTCTGCCATGCATCTGCATATGCCATCAGTACTACAGCCACAAACCTAAGACGGTTCAACCATAGGATCCTAAGGTCATCTCAATTGAATTTAGTTGGAACAATGGGTGTGAGCCTTGAGACATATTATGAACACTAATTTGTGGCCACTATGGTCACTAATTTACAGCTCATGTATAGGAGAAAACCACGGCACTCGATATTGCAAGAATAAGTGAAAGTTTATTTATTTAGCAAATAGATACACGGTATTTACTCCGACCGTACATAGGAAATGTAAGAGATGAGACCAATAGCATATGGTGCGACGTTTCGGTCCGCTATGGACCTTCCTCAGGCAATAGGGTCTCTTAAGTGCTGTATGCAGGGAGAAGGGTCGGTGGGGTCACTCCACCGACCCTTCTCCCTGCATACAGCACTTAAGAGACCCTATTGCCTGAGGAAGGTCCATAGCGGACCGAAACGTCGCACCATATGCTATTGGTCTCATCTCTTACATTTCCTATGTACGGTCGGAGTAAATACCGTGTATCTATTTGCTAAATAAATAAACTTTCACTTATTCTTGCAATATCGAGTGCCGTGGTTTTCTCCTATACAAGATTTATGGGTGAAGAACCCAGTTACCACTGAGCACCGGCTTCCACATTTAAGGCAGAGGTGTGCAGCACTGATCCTATACAGCTTAATTTACAGCTCAAACCCAGCTCAAGCTAACAGCAGTATAGATACCACAGAAACCTATGGTTCAGTTGTGTAGCTACCATGGAGGCAGACCACGCAACTGCTACGGGACTCGTGCATCATTAATCCTAGCTACGTCCTGCTAGGGTTGGATTCACACATGCCACTTTTTTTATGCATTTTTTTATTTGTAAGGCAAAAGAATAGATTCAAAAGAAAATAGTTGTTGGATCTGCTTCTGCATGTTGATATACGGTGGTCACTAAGTGTAATAAAAGATATCTATGTGAAAAGGCCACCGCTCTCCCCTGCCGTCTATAACATGTTAAACGTTAACTTTTGTTACAGTAATTAGAGATCATAAAGTATTAATTGTAGCTAACAGTCTCCCAGGAATGTATTCATTGTGATTGCTGTATAACTAATGCCCTTTAGGCAAACAGCTTTATACACAGTATAGAACACTTGGCTTATAGCCGCACATTGTCACACTAAAAGAATGAATGACATTGGCTTTGACACTAATTGTTATATGTGATAACTTAGACTGTGTTTACCAACACAGAGCTCGGCTTCCCCTACTTGTCTCGCCGGCAGTCGTCTTCAGTCTGACCTACAGGAGACTCAACAAACCGGGAAAAAAAACCTGCTCAACTATGTTCACTATTAGGAAAACTATGGAAAAAGGGGTCTTCATGAAAAGATTACATAAAGGAAGTCGATGTTTTAGTCCAAGTTTTCTTAAAACCGCTTAGATGTTTCACAATTTTTTTTATGGATCAGTGAGACAACGGTGTGTTATAGGCGGTAAATAAAGCAATTTGGCTATAGGGCATTTATTATAAAGCGGTTACAATGGGGCTATAAGCTACTGTGTAGTGAGGGGTGGAAGGGGAGGGGTTAATTAAGCAATTATTTATTAACACTATTGCATTTGATTAAAAAGACTAAGGCTAGGTTCACACTGCGTTTTTGCAATCCGTTTTTTTCACCCGTTTTTGCAAAAAACGACACTACTTTTGTGTCCGTTAAAAAAAAAACGCATCTGTTTTGATCCGTTTTTTTTTTTACAATGGAAGTCAATGGAAAAACGGATCAAAACGGATGCACACAAATGCATCAGTTTTTTTTCATCCGTTTTTTGCAAAAACGGATGAAATAAACGGATTGCAAAAAGGCAGTGTGAACCTAGCCTTTGGGGGAGATTTATCATACATGGTGTAAAGTGAAACTGGCTCAGTTGCCCCTAGCAACCAATCAGATTCCACCTTTCATTCCTCACAGACTCTTTGGAAAATGAAAGGTGGAATCTGATTGGTTGCTAGGGGCAACTGAGCCAGTTTCACTTTACATCATGTTTGATAAATCTCAAAATCAAAATAACGTGTGACTGTAGCATCTGAAGAGTTATCATTAATGAAGCCCGATACTATACAGCCCTGTGTTCCATGGAATATTTGGTGTCTCTAAATATGTGTGGTTACCCTTAAAGGGGAACTATCAGCAGGTTAGGGGAATCTAACCTGCTCATATCTACCTATTGTGCACAGGGAAGTGAGGATGAAGGTATGTGTCTTACCTGTGTCTTCATCCTCGGCACCATTCCCGTGCAATTTGTAGTGTAATCCTGCATCTGGGAAGGCTGTTTGTAGAACTAAGGGTGTGGCTACCACCCCCAGAGCACCGAGGGCCGCCCTACTGATAACATCAGAAAGGCCGGGCCTTTGTTTTTATTTTTAGGGGATGGCAAGTGTTCACTAAAACATGTCTGAATGGGTGTTCTCCCCTGGGAGCTTTAGGAAAGGGATCATCTGCAAGGATTAGATTACATTTTAAAGAATCCAATTAAATCCGAACCAAGATCAATTTAGATCAATATTTCCCATTTTCTAGTCTTTAAATGATTTTTGCACAAGAGTAAAAACTAGTGATGAGTGAACATGTTCATAAATGTTTGTTTGTTCATACGAACATGATGCTAATTGTTCGTGTTTGCCGATCACGGAATGGTTATAACGATAATTTTCAAACATATACAAACTTACGAATGCACGCAACTGCGTAATTTACACTTTGCGCCTGATAATCTGTATGCATGTACGTAACCCCTGACTGAAACGCATGAAACTGCGTAATTTACGCTTTGCACCTGATAATCTGTACACGTGTGTGTAGACCAAAACGTATTCTTTTACTGGCCGTTCGTTATGTGTTCAAGAATGTTCGGCGAAGACGATAATTTTTTAAGTATTTTTTTTTGTATCTCCTGTCCCCAGTTCTGAGCTGCTGCTTTCTGCTGAAAACACAAAAATGTGTGTGTGTGAGCCTTTCTCTCTGCCTCCTTTCCTTCTGAGACAGCTGATGTAAACAAGTCCCTGACTGGCTTTATCTGCAACATTGTTGCTTCTTTGTAATGCTGGGAGGGATAATCACAGTGACAGTAATCATCAGCAACTTGACCTCAGAATAACCCTCCCAGCATTACAAAGAAGCTACAATGTTGCAGATAAAGCTTGCCCAGGACTTGCTTACATCAGCCGTCCCAGAAGGGAGGGGGAAGGAGGGAGAGAACAGCTCACACACAGATTTTTGTGTCTTCAGCAGAAGGCAGCAGCTGAGAACTGGAGGAAGGAGACTGAATAGATAATAACAGGCATGGAAGGAATTGTTAATCTGACCATGGGAAGCAACATATCAAAATTTATGTTTGAGGGGAATACCCCTTCAAGGTTAAACAGCAACTCATGACTTCTTCTCACAGAGGTTATTCTCACACAGCCCCAGGGGACAGCCCTGTGTAGACCTCATTCATCCAAGTATTGCCCAAGTCTTGCACTGTGTGACCTGAATGTCAACACAAAACATCATTGAAGCTGATATATATATATATATATAGGGAATTCTATATTCTATTCTGATTTATTACTATTATCTGGAGTGAGAAAACTGGATTTGAAATAAAAAAAAATCCTCCATCAATGATCACCAACCTGTGGCTCCGCATTGATTGGTAGGCTATACGTCAACGTCTGCCGGGCATGCTGAGCATTGTAGAATTACAGGTGGGAGAGCACTGTTAGGCCATGTTCCCATGTAGTAAGAGACCGGCCGTTTGGTGACCCGCACAGGTCATGGAACGGCCGCTGTCAGAAAAGACCATCCTGGCCGATACTGCAGTAATTCCACCTACAACAATGTATTCACGTATCTTATAGATTTACCTCCTCTGATTTCCCAAACCCTATAGCAGGGATAGGGAACCTTCGGCCCTCAAGCTGTTGCAAAACTACAATTCCCATCATGCCTGGACATACGTTGGCTGTCCAAGCATGATGGGAGTTTTGCAACAGCTGGAGAGGTGAAGGTTCCCTCCTCCCTGCCCTATAGCCAGTTATTTCTGGATTCATATGCTGTAGACGCTTTATCTTTAGAATATGGATGTGTAATGGTGCTGGGTGCAAAATACATTAGAAGAATTTTGGACAGAATTCCCCTTTAATTTAGAGAATACGGTAATGATTACCTCATTTACGGTGGCTTCAGAAATGTTTTTCATAAAAACACTGAAAAATGCCATGGGCCACACATAGTTACCAGGGAGTTGATGGCATAATGGAATTGCTGTACCTATACTGCAGTTTTACCTTTGGCGTTGTTTGCTCCCGGTAGCGGCATAGCTTGGGTCAGTGGCGGTTCCACAGCATGTTCTCGTGTTTTTTTTTTTTCCACCCAATTTGTAACATGGTGAAAAAAATGTCATAGCCAGGACATGTGTTACCCATATCAGAAACCATCCTTATGGGAGTCCTAATGGGGCTGTCTCATTAGGGAAAGGTTCCTGTAAATATAAGCTCTACTCCAGAAATAAGCCCCACTTTAAAACTAATGTGCCATCAGGTACATTGCTTTATGTTTTTTTACATGAAAAGATCAGCGCCGGCGCAAGGAAGCCGGTGCCTCTGTCCTTTTTTTGAACCAGACCCGGTTCCCATGCACAGCGCCGGTCTATTCATGTAAGAAACTTAAAGAGGATGTACCACCCGGTACATCCTCTTTAACCTGAACCCATGGATCGATCGGCGTCGGCACGGCACCGTTTGATCCAGCGGTACCGGCCGGTGCTGAAGCACTGGAGGTCGTCTGGCCCGCCCCCAGTGGGAGGGAATTCCCTCCCCTGTATGACCCGGCTCGCTTAGAATGAATGGAGCCGCGTCATACAGGGGAGGGAATTCCCTCCCACTGGGGGCGGCCCGACCGACCGACCTCCAGTGCTTCAGCACCGGCCGGTACCGCTGGATCGAACGGCGCCGTGCACGGGAACCGGGGGGCGGTCCGAAAAATGGACCGCGGCACCGGTTTCCCCATGCCGGCGCCGATCGATCCGTGGGTTCAGGTTAAAGAGGATGTACCGGGTGGTACATCCTCTTTAAAGCGATGTACCTGATGGTACTTTCACTTTAAGGCAGCTGACCAGATCCCTGACACTGGGTGGACGAGGATCAGACTTGATGCCAGACTTGTTATGCTCTGCCCCCACTTCTCATCATAAGCTGCAGGGGGGGCAGGAGGGATAAGAAGATGCCCACTAGGGGACACTGACTATGGGAAGGTGGGGGGTACGTGGGCAACTACAGAGGGGGGAGGAAGGTATACAATATGGAGACTACCTGCAGAGGGGGAAGTATACACTAGGGGGGAAGTACTGTAGAGGGGAGGGAAGTATACACTATAGGGACAGCCTGCAGAGTGGGGATGTATACAGTATGAATAAACAACTGGGGGGGGGGGGTATACAGTATAGAGACCTAACAGGGGAACTTACAATATAGGAGCCGAACAACAGTGGGACATACAGTATGGCGGCTCACTACTGTATATTGTGGGTCTACAGTGTAAGGACATACTCCAAGAACAAGACCTACCCCGAAAATAAGCGCTAGCCACCTTTTTCAGAGAAAAAAATTATGTAAGACCCTGACTTATTTTCGTAAAAACATGATAGATAATAGATAAATAATTATACTGTAGATAGATATTGTACATAGATGGTATATTGGTAGGTAGATATTGTACATAGATGGTATATTGGTAGGTAGATACTGTAGGGAGATACATGATAGATGGAGAGAGATATAATGGAACATACATCAGATATTTCTAGCATCCTGCACCATTATTACAGGTATTAAGCTGATGCCCAGAGAGACATGAGTTCTCCCATATATTGGCAGTAAGTGATGTATGTGATGTATGTGTAACCTCCCCTGGGTGATCCATGTAACCCCAGGAGTGATAGATTTAGGTAGATATTGTACATAGATGGTATATAGGTAGATAGATATTGTACATAGATGGTATATAGGTAGATAGATATTGTACATAGATGGTATATAGGTTGATATTGTACATAGATGGTATATAGGTTGATATTGTACATAGATGGTATATAGGTAGATATTGTACATAGATGGTATATAGGTAGATATTGTACATAGATGGTATATAGGCAGATAGATATTGTACATAGATGGTATATAGATAGATATTATACATAGATGGTATATAGGTAGATAGAAGATATTGTACATAGATGGTATATAGGTAGATAGATATTGTACATAGATGGTATATAGGTAGATAGATGTTGTACATAGATGGTATATAGGTAGATAGATGTTGTACATAGATGGTATATAGATAGATATTATACATAGATGGTATATAGGTAGATAGAAGATATTGTACATAGATGGTATATAGATAGATATTGTACATAGATGGTATATAGGTAGATAGATATTGTACATAGATGGTATATAGGTAGATAGATATTTTACATAGATGGTATATAGATAGATATTGTACATAGATGGTATATAGATAGATATTGTACATAGATGGTATATAGGTAGATATTGTACATAGATGGTAGATATATATTGTACATAGAAGGTATATAGGAAGATAGATATTGTACATCGATGGTATATAGGTAGATAGATATTGTACATAGATGGTATATAGGTAGATATTGTACATAGATGGTATATTGGTAGGTAGATATTGTACATAGATGGTATATTGGTAGATAGATATTGTACATAGATGGTATATTGGTAGATAGATATTGTACATAGATGGTATATAGATAGATATTGTACATAGATGGTATATTGGTAGATAGATATTGTACATAGATGGTATATTGGTAGGTAGATACTGTAGGGAGATACATGATAGATGGAGAGAGATATAATGGAACATACATCAGATATTTCTAGCATCCTGCACCATTATTACAGGTATTAAGCTGATGCCCAGAGAGACATGAGTTCTCCCATATATTGGCAGTAAGTGATGTATGTGATGTATGTGTAACCTCCCCTGGGTGATCCATGTAACCCCAGGAGTGATAGATTTAGGTAGATATTGTACATAGATGGTATATAGGTAGATAGATATTGTACATAGATGGTATATAGGTAGATAGATATTGTACATAGATGGTATATAGGTTGATATTGTACATAGATGGTATATAGGTTGATATTGTACATAGATGGTATATAGGTAGATATTGTACATAGATGGTATATAGGTAGATATTGTACATAGATGGTATATAGGCAGATAGATATTGTACATAGATGGTATATAGATAGATATTATACATAGATGGTATATAGGTAGATAGAAGATATTGTACATAGATGGTATATAGGTAGATAGATATTGTACATAGATGGTATATAGGTAGATAGATGTTGTACATAGATGGTATATAGATAGATATTATACATAGATGGTATATAGGTAGATAGAAGATATTGTACATAGATGGTATATAGATAGATATTGTACATAGATGGTATATAGGTAGATAGATATTGTACATAGATGGTATATAGGTAGATAGATATTTTACATAGATGGTATATAGATAGATATTGTACATAGATGGTATATAGATAGATATTGTACATAGATGGTATATAGGTAGATATTGTACATAGATGGTAGATATATATTGTACATAGAAGGTATATAGGAAGATAGATATTGTACATCGATGGTATATAGGTAGATAGATATTGTACATAGATGGTATATAGGTAGATATTGTACATAGATGGTATATAGGTAGATATTGTACATAGATGGTATATAGGTATTGTACATAGATGGTATATAGGTAGATAGATATTGCACATAGATGGTATATAGGTAGATATATATGTACATAGATGGTATATAGGTAGATATTGTACATAGATGGTAGGTAGATATTGTACATAGATGGTATATAGGTAGATATATATGCACATAGATGGTATATAGGTAGATATTGTACATAGATGGTAGATATATATGTACATAGATGGTATATAGGTAGATATTGCACATAGATGGTATATAGGCAGATATTGTAGGGAGATATATGATGGTGATGTCCGTGCAGACACCGCTGGTGAGATGCAGCTGCCGGCGCTCTCCTCTCTCTCTCAGGCTCCTGGCAGGGAGGTGATGCCGCCTTCCCTCCCCCTTCCCTCAGATTGGATTATAATGCAGCAATCGCCGAGGATTAGAGAGCAGAGAGTCAGTGCTTTGTGCTGCTGCAGTCTGTGCCGGTGAATGGCTCAGCCCCATCCCTGCTGCTGCTGCTGTCTCCTCCATCCGTCTGTGCTGCTCCCATAGGGAACCTGTGATCCCTCCTCCTCCTCCTCCTCTTCTCCTCCCGGAGCTGTCAGTGTCCTCTACTAACATGGGGGAGATCCCTAATCTGGTGAAGATCGCGGTCGCCCTTAAGATCCAGCCTAATGACGGCCCGGTGTATTTTAAGGTGGACGGCCAGAGATTCGGCCAGAACAGAACGATCAAATTACTGACGGGAGCCAAATACAAGATCGAGGTCGTCCTTAAACCTGGAGCGATAAGAGCCAAGTAAGTGCTGCAGATCTGCAGAGATTCTCCCCCCTGGTGCGCGGCTGCTGGCCACTGAGGGGTTAATTCTCACCCCTCTGCTTGTTATTGCTGTTTCTTCTTCCTTCCTCCTTGCCCTGAGCTGTCATATCAGCAAAAAAAAATAAAAAAAAATAAAAAATCCAGGAATACACAAACAGCAGATCCCTGAGAGCCAGGCAGCAGGGATTACTCCTGTGTATTGGTAACATCCTTCCTGCCATGCACTGAGGCCTATGACAATGTCTTGCCAGGTTGTCTGAAGGCGCTGAGGTTGCCAGAATATTGTTATGAAAATAAATATTGAGGTTTTTGTTTTTTTTTCAATTTGCAGATTAAAGCCATTTATGATGGAGCTGACGGTGATCAGGAGGATTCTATTGAAATGATCATCAGATTTAAAGGGCTATTACTATGGGTTATGGGGCCTGGAGGATGCCAGAAATAACATATCTGTGGTTACAAATCCTTTCCTTTACATGATGTCATTGATCATGTGTAAGCTTGGCCTGGCCCGCAGGGAAACCGGGGAATCCCCAGGTGGGCCCTTGGATGGCACTGACAGATGTCTTTGTGTTTTCTACCTTAGTAAAGGTTCTGTACAAATCCTGAAATCATAGTGGCACTATAGTGGTTGGAAGGTCACTAAAGGGTAAGAGGTAACGTTTGCATGTAATTTTAGGGTGGGCCCTAGGCCTTTCAGTTCACATCTATTTTGAGTCCATTAATCTGTCGGTTCCAATAGGCCATTACGTGGATGTAGGATCAGGATGAAGGTCCGTAAGATGTGAGATTTAGGGAGATACATGTTGGTTTATTGTCTGTGTATGTACCCTTGGATGTGTGTGTATATATATATATATATATATATATATATATATATATATATATATATTGCAGTGAAATGATAGAATCAGGGATTCAATCAAATCCTGGGAAATGATAAAATTACCGCGCCGTTCCATCATTTCCCTAGGGAATTGATAAAATCACTGACCGCTTTCAGGGAAATGATGGAATGAACTCTATCATTTCCCCCCGCGACAAAGAATTTGCTTACCGTATCGCCTCTCTGCTCCCCCGGCCAGTCCGCTCTGCTCCTCGTCCTCCTCGGCTGCCTCTCTGCTCCGCGTTCCGCTGTTTTCCCCTGCCACGTGCCTCCTGCACCCCTGGCCTGTCTGCTCCACTCCCCGTCCTACCCCGCCTCTGTACGCCTGCCGGGAGGTGTGCAGCTTTGCTTCGCGTCCGCCTTCGGTCCCGTCCTCCCCACCCTGCGACACATCTCCTGCTCCCCCGGCCTGTCAGCTCTGCTCCCCGTCCGCCACTGTACGGCTGCCAGGAGGTGTGCCGCTTCGCTCCCCGTCCGCCCGCCCTGCGACACGCCTCCTTCTCCCCCAGCCCGTCCGCTCTGCTCCCTGTCCCCCCAATGCTGTACGTCTGCTGGGAGGTGTGCCGCTTCGCTCCCCGTCCGCCTCCGGTCCCGTCCGCCCCGCCGCCATATGCCTGCCGGGGAGGCGTGCCGCTCTGCTACCCAGTCTGCTCTACCACCATATGCCTGCCGGGGAGGTGTGCCGCTCTGCTCCCCTCGTCCGCCGCTGTATGCCTGCTGGGAGTTCCCCTCCACCCCCCGCCGCCATATGCCTGCCAGGGAGGTGTGCTGCTCTGCTCCCTCCGTCCGCCTTCGACGCCAAACACATAGCCGGGCGACTCTTCAGACGTTCATTCCGTCATTTCCCTGAAAGGGGTCAGGCATTTAATCAAATCCCTAGGGAAATGATGGCGCGTTCATTCCATCAGTTCTTGGGATTTGATCAAATCCCTGGATTCTATCATTTCACTGCAACATATATATAACATTACAGCAGTGTTCCCAATTTGTGGCTTTCCAGCTGTGGCAAAGCTACAAGACACTGCTGTCAAGGCATGATGATTGTATTTCTAGAAATACTTTTAGGTACTGTACGTGTTCATTTACATGGGGTGATCATGTTTAGGAGCAGGCCCAGACTGGCCCATAAGGGAACAGGTGGATGCCCAGTTGGGCCCTGAGACAGGTCTCTGTGATTTGCAGAAAATTGCGTCAAATTTGTGGATTTTGGTTTGTGCAAATCACAGTAAATTTGTGGTGCTTTAACTGCATTGTAACGCTCAAATAGGGGTAAAAAGGTAAGGCTATGTTCACACTTGCATTGGAGCTCCATTCCAGGGCTTTATCACAGATTCCATTCAGGAGGCATGAACAGAGCCAGAAGGTCCTCTGCATGACAGATGCCAACAAATCTCATTGACTTTAATGGGGTCTGTCAGATTTTTGTCTGGTATTTGTAGCTTTGTAGGATCTTAAAGACACAAAAAAATACTGCAGGCTGCGTTTTTTGTTTGGGTATTAAAAGTGAATCTGTAACCCTCTGGACGTCCACCAGGTTGATGGCACTGCAGGATAGATATCAATGAAAGCATTCAGAACATACCTTTATTGTCTGTTTTTATTCTCATAAAAAAAAACACTTTTATTTGGGTTGTGAATGGTGTCAAGGAGGCGGAGCCTATTATTCCCTGGGCCCTAGGACTGCTTGACCTCACTGTGCTGTATACAGAGTGTAGATGGCTGATTATACAGGGGGCAGGCATACAGCACAGTGAGGTGTAGCAGTTCTAGAGCTCAGGGAATATTAGGCTCCGCCTCTTTGACACCATTCACAGCCCAAACAAAGGTGTTTTTTAATGGAAATAAAAACACAGACTCAAGCAAAAAATGTATATTCTGAATGCTCTCACCGATATCTATCCAGTGGTGTTGTCAGCTCAGTAGGCAGTCAGGGGCTCACAGATTCACTTTAAACAGTACAGACTGAAAGGAGCCCTGACACTGGTGTGAACCCAGCCTGATCATTGCATATAACTTTAGCTCCGCCCCTGTGAGGATCTCTCCTTCTTTGAGGACAGAAAGAGCTTTGGCGACATTTATCACAAGCCACGTATCTTGCACAGATGTTATGGGGATTTTCAGATTTGCAGTCAGAAAGGGTATGGCTATTGTATGGAGGACAGCAGCCAGGATCGGCAATGTCATAATAGCAATAGGCACTAGCTAGTGGTATATAGTGATGAATAGATGCGGTCATTTTTAGTGTATTTAAAAAAATAATTTTATTAAGTATATTTTGCGAGCTGAGCGAAGTGTGAATGATAATCGAGCGGCTTACAAACCCTCATCGTTCCCCTAGGACATTGCTGGGTGCACTTTCTAGGAAAATATTCATTATTCTTTGTTTGTTGTTCTTTGAAGAAGTTAATTCTAGACAGTAATTATAGATCTTTCCAGGGTTCTGGGACAAGTGTATCCTTGTACTAAACAGCAAGTTCTTTTTTATTATTATTTAGTTACGGATGACAAATTAGTTACAGTTGCAATTGTCTGTAAAATATGTGTTTACTCTTAAAGGGGAAGTGCGGCGCCAGGCCAAAAAAATTATTCCAGGCTGGGGGTGGGAGAACATCAAAAAGAAGTCATGTTCAGCTGTCCTGGTGCCCGAGCAGCACCATGTCCTGCTCCTGGTTCCCAGCTGGCTGTCTTCTGAGCTTCCCTCTGGATATGTCACAACCCGGTTGAGAGATGCCCCGCTCAGCCAGTCAGGGGCGGGACATCACAGCAGGCACTGATTGGTGGAGCAGGCTAAGTCCCACCCGCTTGTGATGTTCAACGTGGGTCATGACGTACCCGTAAAATGGAGGACACCTGGCGGGCTACAGGAGTGGGATGGGGTGCAGCACATCCAGGTTTTTTTTTTATACAAGGCTGGGGTTGGTGTAAATAATAATAGACAATAGCCTGGGATAGACATATATCTATCCTAAGATAATAAGAAAGAAAATACTAAAAGGGCGGACTAGATGGACCCAGTGGTCTTTTTCTGCCGACAATCTTCTATGTTTCCATGTTTCTAATATTTATTTGTATAGCGCCAACAGATATATTTAAATATATAAATACATTGCAGGTTATATAAATTAAATTATACAATGAATAAATTAAAATGCAGAAATGTAAAAATTTAAAATAATTGATACTTACCGATCCCTGATCCCCCTCACTTGCAGCTCTGATGCTGCTAGTGCTTGTTCTATACTGCTAGTTCCTGGTTCCAATGACGCACCACCCCAGCGAGAGCTACCCACTAAGGAGATGGGACACCACTGTGGCCAGTGAATGGCTGAGTAGGGCGGTTTCTACAGGGACAAAATGTCATAGAAACCAGAAAGAAGTGATGATGAGTGCGGACTAAGAGTGTTGGAGTAACAACTGTGGAGGATCGGGGTAGGTGAGTATCACTTCTGTTTTATTTTTCCACATACCACCAGCTTTATACGAAAAAATCTTTAATCCCCTGGCAACCCCTTTAAATTTCATTGAAGCATTATACATTTCAGAGCAGATCAGTGTAGTCCCACCTGTTACCAAACTAAGGAACTAATGGGTTGTAAAATCCTGCATTGATTGATTGCTGCTGGGAACCATATGCTGGTAATAATACAGGCAGGATTATCATGGCACAGTTCAGTCATGTCGTGCCAAGTATTTGCTTGACAAATAGGGGCCCCAAAACCTATAAATGAAAGCTAAACCCTCAGCAAACAAGTATCCAATATCCCATAGTTACCTAAATGTATTCAGTGTAGGAATGCTTGTCTTATTACATTGTGTATTATGATTGAATCAACTTTTTGTTTATTGATTTATTTATTTTTTACTTTCTTTCAGGCATATTAATTTAGGGGGGCTGATCATTCCTCTAGAAGAGAAATCCAGAGACCCCCAGATGGCTTGTTACACCGCCTTCTATGACACAGAGGGGGTGACCCACACCAAAAGTGGGGAGAGGCAACCACTCCAAGTCATGATCCAGGTACAAACAGTCTTTCTTAGAAATTTGTGGAAATGTTTTGGTATTTTCTGATGATGGCAGCCTGTGATTGGTTGCTTATTGTTGAGGTAATATTCACACATGGTGTTTTTGTTGCGTTTTGAACGTAATTCTATAGAAAATTGCACAATTGCTGTAAAATAGGACCATTTTGCAGCAATTCCTCCAAAACAGCAGTCTTACGCCAGTCTTAAATTAGGCCCCGCCCCAATTACCCGTCTGGATATAGTATGAGGTGCCTGTTTTGATAGTCCAAGTGTACGCTGGTGTGCTGGTGCAAAATGATAGACTGAGTCCAGTGACTTAACCAGAATAACGTCCGTTTACTTAGTGCTTTAGTGTAGTACATAAAAAGTATAGCTTCAACAACTGCAGGTGCAGGTAGGAGACCGGAGAAGTGGTAGTCTGTGAACTGGAAGAAAGAGTAGAGGAGCGTCTTGAGAGCCCTGTCCAATGTAGCACTGTACTCTGACGGGATAGTGTAGCTGAGAGTAGTAGAGGAGTAGAGCAGATACTCGTACTCACGTTTACTGACCACCCACCTAATGCCTAATGGGGGCAAAAAATCATTATGGGCAGGGGGTGGCGGGAAAATAAAGAAGACAATACGCTCACCTGTCCCCATGCCCACACTGTACCGCATCACCGTGTCCTCTTCTCCCGATTTCCGGGTACATCATGACCCAGTTTGAACATCACTAGCGGGTGGGATTTAGCCCGCTCAGCAAACAGTGACTGTTACTGTGGCTCACCAGTGCGCGACGTTTTGGCTGAATAAGCCTTTCTCAAGCAGTGATACAATACAATGCAAGCTAGGTAGTATTTATACACAAGTGAAGTGAATATCAATCAAGTAATTAGTGTCATATAATCATAGCAAATATACAAATTCAATACAATCGTGAATACATAATTCATAAATACACACTCAACTGAGTAAAGTGAACATACATACATGTAATACATGAAGTTGATCATGGCACAAATAAGGATCAACCGGTGTAACGTGTACACACAGTGTTAAAGGACAACTCCCACAAAAATTTTTTTTTGCTCATTTAACACACATTACAAAGTTATATAACTTTGTAATGTGGTTAAATACCCGGCCTGGCCCCCTTCCCCCACTTTCGGACCCCCGACCCCCCACCCCGGAAGTTAAGGAATGTATACATTACCTATTACGATCGTCACGGTCCTCTTCTCCGGGGCGGCATCTGGTGACGACGACGTCAGAGCCGAGGGGCGGTCCGGGTCTTCTTCCTCCTCGGCGTCTTCATGCAAAGTGAATGGGGATGAAAAGGCTGCTGGTGCACATGCGCACCAGCAGCCTTTTCATTGGCTGGAGCGCATCACATGGCTTCCAGCTTGCTCAGCCCTGATTGGCTGAGCTTGCTGGAAGCCATGTGATGCGCTCCAGCCAATGAAAAGGCTGCCGGTGCGCAAGCGCACTGGCAGCCTTTTCCATCCCCTGGACCCGGAAGTTGGAGACATCGCTGGATGGCGGACGGCGGCGACGGAGAGGCGGACGGCGGGCGAATCGAGTGGCGATCGTCACCGGAGAGATGGTGAGTATGGTGTCTGTGTGTGTCTGTGTTTTTTTTTTTTTTGGGGTCCCGCGGGAGTTGTCCTTTAATTGGCACAAAAACCACAGATGTGCAGAGTACCCCAAATAATTAATAAACAAAAAGGAGGAGCAAATACCCATCAACATACCAGGTGGCGGGATCCCGGACCAGAGCGCCGAATGCGGAAGTCGCCCCGACATGGCGTCACATCAGCGCGACTCGAGCCGAATCACGTGACCAAGCCTGCATCACGTGACCTGAGTGACGGGTCGGCGAACGCATCACGTGACCTAAGCCTACATCACATGATCGGAATCGCCATACCCGCGAGTGCGCATGCGTATGAGCCCGTCGGAACTAGATCCACATCTAGCAGCATTCTAGCCCAAAGTAGCCATATTGAAAATGGGCAAAAACGCCCAAAAGGGAAAATATACATAAACTGATCAAGAGTATATAAAGAAACTGGACTGGAGCTACCAAAATCAAATCAAATAAAATAAATTATCTAATGACTAAGGAAGGGAAAGGATATAAATCAAAATATTCTATCTATAAACTTATAAATAATAAATAAATAAATAAATTAATTAATGGTTAAGAACCTGGGATGGGCTGGAGGAGACTATGCATGGGTCATATATATGTGATGACCGTGGGCTATATCAAGGGGGTATGCGGACCCGAGTCCAACACCCAGTACAGGGACAGACCAATCTGTTATAGACAATATGGTCGCCCCTAACTGGGGTACCCAACCCCAAACGCCCAATACAGTGCTATCTAGGGGGGTAAAATGGTCTCCAGGATCCACCCCTCAGTCCACGTGGTTTGTCAACACTAACCCGCTCCCCCTCTAGAGTAGCCCTTATCCCTGGCAATCAAGAAAAAACATAATGCATGAATGGTAAAGGATTTTATTAATCAAGATAGAATATTGATCAGTTCATGTAGTAACAGTCCCCAGTCTAGTGTACAGAAAAAATGTAAATAAACCACACTAGTTAAGTAAATGGCGAAAAGAATAAAAAGTAAATAAATAAAAAATGCCCGTCATTAAAAATCCCGGCATGTGATGTTTTCATCCTCCAAGGAAAGACTGCTGGATCTGAAAAAGGCAGGATGAAAACATCACATGCTGGGATTTTTAATGACGGGCATTTTTTATTTATTTACTTTTTATTCTTTTCGCCATTTACTTAACTAGTGTGGTTTATTTACATTTTTTCTGTACACTAGACTGGGGACTGTTACTACATGAACTGATCAATATTCTATCTTGATTAATAAAATCCTTTACCATTCATGCATTATGTTTTTTCTTGATTGCCAGGGATAAGGGCTACTCTAGAGGGGGAGCGGGTTAGTGTTGACAAACCACGTGGACTGAGGGGTGGATCCTGGAGACCATTTTACCCCCCTAGATAGCACTGTATTGGGCGTTTGGGGTTGGGTACCCCAGTTAGGGGCGACCATATTGTCTATGACAGATTGGTCTGTCCCAGTACTGGGTGTTGGACTCGGGTCCGCATACCCCCTTGATATAGCCCACGGTCATCACATATATATGACCCATGCATAGTCTCCTCCAGCCCATCCCAGGTTCTTACCCATTAATTAATTAATTAATTAATTTATTTATTATTTATAAGTTTATAGATAGAATATTTTGATTTATATCCTTTCCCTTCCTTAGTCATTAGATAATTTATTTTATTTTATTTGATTTTGGTAGCTCCAGTCCAGTTTCTTTATATACTCTTGATCAGTTTATGTATATTTTCCCTTTTGGGCGTTTTTGCCCATTTTCAATATGGCTACTTTGGGCTAGAATGCTGCTAGATGTGGATCTAGTTCCGACGGGCTCATACGCATGCGCACTCGCGGGTATGGCGATTCCGATCATGTGATGTAGGCTTAGGTCACGTGATGCCTTTGCCGACCCGTCACTCGGGTCACGTGATGCAGGCTTGGTCACGTGATTCGGCTCGAGTCGCGCTGATGTGACGCCATGTCGGGGCGACTTCCGCATTTGGCGCTCTGGTCCGGAATCCCGCCACCTGGTATGTTGATGGGTATTTGCTCCTCCTTTTTGTTTATTAATTATTTGGGGTACTCTGCACATCTGTGGTTTTTGTGCCAATTAACACTGTGTGTACACGTTACACCGGTTGATCCTTATTTGTGCCATGATCAACTTCATGTATAACATGTATGTATGTTCACTTTACTCAGTTGAGTGTGTATTTATGAATTATGTTTTCACGATTGTATTGAATTTGTACATTTGCTATGATTATATGACACTAATTACTTGATTGATATTCACTTCACTTGTGTATAAATACTACCTAGCTTGCATTGTATTGTATCACTGCTTGAGAAAGGCTTATTCAGCCGAAACGTCGCGCACTGGTGTGTCATTAAATACGTTTTTTTCAACTTTATCCCTGGACGTGCTGTCTCCTACTTCATTGCTGGATTTTTCACCACCCTGGGCCAGGGTGGAGAGACGGGCACCCACCTCAACTATACTGGGTTTGTGCTGTTGTACAACTTTTCGCTTCCTGTTACTGTGGCTGTCACTGACTGGCTGAGCGAGGCATCTGTCAACCGGGTCATGACGTAGTGGGAAGGGGGCTAAGAAGGGATCCAGCAGCGGGACATGGCACTGTGCGGGCACCAGGACAGGTGAATGTAACCTATTTTTTATGCTCCCCCAGCCCAGCATAATTTTTTTGTCCCACGTCGGTCTTCTGCTTTAAATGTGGGTGTTTTTCACAAGAAAATTATAAGGATATCAGCAAAAATTTACCACTTATCTAAAGTACAACAGCTCATGATAAGACAATCTAAGAATAGCTTCAATAAGTTAATGGTTTAATCGGCAAGATGCAGTGCCTTTGCGAGAAATCGAGTGGCTAGGTTCATGAATGATCCATGTATCATTTGTGCAGCCATGGAAACTGATAGCACAGATATGTATATATCCATGCTGTCAGCTTCCAGATCACACAGCTGTGCATACTTACCTAGTGTGTTGCTGCTGTGATCAGGCATCCTCTTCTCCAGCTCTTCTGTCCAGCCTCTGTGTCTTCAGGCCCCGCCTCCTCCGGCTATCAATCATTCCGGAGGAGGCAGTGGACGGAAGACACAACGGCTGGACAGAAGAACTGCTAAGCTGCTTTGTTAAGAAACTGTTGTGCAGATAAGTAAAGTGGCATATAGGACATAGTGACAAAGACCACATCTACTGTATGCATACAAACATACTATTTCATAAAGTTGTGATGTACAGTAGGGTTAAAGGGGTACTCCAGTCCTTAAAGCGACTCTGTACCCACAATCTGACCCCCCAAACCACTTGTACCTTCGGATAGCTGCTTTTAATCCACCTTAATCCCGGCACTAACCTGAAAAAAAAAACAGTAGCAGTATGTGGATTTCCATAAAGCAGTAGCATAGTACAACAGGCTGGAATAGAGAAGCTGGGTTGGTGTCAGGGGTCTGTGTGGTCACATGACAGCAATGGGGAAGGGGTGTGTGCTCAGCATGGAACAGTCAGGAAGTGAGAATCAGAGCTGTGCAGGAGGACAGTGACAGAAACTTTTCTATACAACAGTGTGAATGGCTGAGTGTAAGTGCAGGCACATTATAGCAGCAGTCTGTATAGCTGAGTGTAAGTGCAGGCACATAGCAGCAGTGAGTATAGCTGAGTGTAAGTGCAGGCACATTATAGCAGCAGTGTGTATAGCTGAGTGTAAGTGCAGGCTCATTATAGCAGGAGTGGGGAGGATGGGAAACACAAAGGCTGACAGAGACTGCAGGGAGCATGAAGGAATAAGCAGGGCAGATGTTGGCACATAAATGCAGCGCTCTCTGTCTTCCTGGTTCAGAGTACAGTGCTGTAGACCGCTATGCAGACTATGCCCCTCCCCCACTCCCGTCCCATCCAGTATGGTGACCTCTAAAACCAAAGCAATGCTCTTAAACCAAGTTACAATTTTGGAAAACTGTGGAGCTCTTCTCGCCAAACGCTCTCAATCCAAGTTACTCTTAAACCAAGGTACCACTGTATAAGCCAATTTTTGCTCTAGGTATTTAGCACAGGAAATTTTCCGTTAATCTTCTGCTATGTAGGCTTCCTGTATCTGCAAGAGATATTTCCATTTTCTGCATTGTCTAGTGTTATTATTATAGTGTTCCTTATGTTGTATTTTAGTAGATGCGGGATAAGGACTAGTAGTACTGGAGGAAAGGATGTTTTTTAGAAAAATAGAACATTTGGCAGGAGCCTGACTCTATCCAGATCTGGAAGAATTCCAATAAATAGAGGCCTATATTAGTACAGCTACATGAATGAGGCTATGTCCAGGCCTGAAATGCTTCATTAAGATCTTTATAACACAGATAGGGCGCAGAATGGTTTACAACGATGTGATAACAAAAGGCGCCTTCATTGTGGCGTGAGCGGCGGCTGTGTTTATACCTTGTCTTACTATCTTCTCATTTGTCAATTCCTTTAACTAAAAACATATCTATTGTTTCTATTTGTTGGCGAAACAGTCTGGACATTGCCTTTCTGTGTCACTCGCCTTATTTCCCATAATGCATCTGTTGTCCCTGGTATGTTATAGAGAGGTAGCATCAATCTAGATTACTAAGTAGGGTGGATACTATAGGTGCCAAGGAGAGAACTGAGAGGTTGTGGGGTGCGGGTTTATGTCCCCCTTCTTCTTTCATGATTAGGGGAATAAGGTGGTAAGGGAAAGGAAGTAAAGGGAACTTTAAATTCTCAGCAATCACAGGGAATACTACGTTCACACTTAGCAAAAGAGGAGGAATGACCAATGCCGCCAGCCTCAGTGTCATAATGACAGTCTATGGGAGGCTTGCGTGGCGCCTCTATCCGTGCTGAAGAATTCTTTGTATGGGACACACTTGTAAGCATGCTCTGTAACCTCTGTGACCTGTGCAAAGGTCATTCCACAGGGAGAAGTAAGCAGAGAGGCTATTGTCTTAGCGATCCACCGGTGTCCCGTTTTGCAGCAATACTGTACAAATCATTTTCCAGCAGACCCCTGCTTATCATCAAAGACAGGACAGGAAGTATTTTGTTCCTTGGGGGGGCTGCCCAGGTGATCGCTAAATCGTCCGGGCAGCCCATAGAGGATAGTGGCGGTCTGCTACCGCCGCTCCTATTCTACGGAGCGACGGCAGCATATCGCTGCTATCACAGTCGTTTGTCTATCAACATGTTGAAAGACAAACTACAGCAACGATCAGCCAACATGTCGGCTGATCGTTGCCTTCTATTACACGGCACTATTATCGGCCGAATACGGGCTATAATCATTCCGTGTAATAGGGCCTTTCCTTTTAAAGGGGTTATCCGACGTTAAAAAAACATGGCCACTTTCTTCCACAGACAGCACCCCTCTTGTCTCCAGTTTGGGTGCAGGTTTTGCAAGTCAGTTCCATTGAAGTGAATGGAGCTTTATTGCAAACCGCACCTGAACTGGAGACAAGAGTTATGTGGTCTCTGGAAGAAAGTGGCCATGTTTTTCTAATGCTTGGTAGCCCCTTTAAGCCTAGTGGTCAAAATGAATTTCAGGATTATTTTATATTACAGATAGTAAAATGAAAATTAAAAAAAAAAATCTAAAATTCTTAAGAAAATTTGTTTAACATAAAAACTCAGATGACACATTCCCTTTAAATAGTTTTAGTAATATTAAAGTGCACATGATTTGTATGCTTCATATGCACAATGGTCTGACTGCCTATCAGTAAACCAGACTATATGAAGCTTTTAGAAGTTTCCGTTTGCCGTACATGTTCACAGTCTCCAACCACAGCCTACTGCGGGGTTCTCACCATCTGGGAGGTTTTTTTTAGCTTAATTAGCGATGAGGGATTTGTTAGTCTCCATATGTCGTGTGTGAAAATCTTGGATAAAAAAAATGTGCTAATAAGAGGTGTGCAATTCCATGTCATTCTTCTTCAGTGGATATTTTAGTTATTTCCTCTGTAGCCAAGTGCTAGCCATTGTGGGTAATGGCAATGTACTGTAGTCAAGTACTAGCCAGTGTGGGTAATGGCAGTATACTATAGCCAAGTACTAGCCAGTGTTGGTAATGGCAATGTACTGTAGCCAAGTGCTAGCCAGTGTGGGTAATGGGAATGTACTGTAGCCAAGTACTAGCCCGTGTGGGTAATGGCAATGTACTGTAGCCAAGTGCTAGCCAGTGTGGGTAATGGGAATGTACTGTAGCCAAGTACTAGCCCGTGTGGGTAATGGCAATGTACTGTAGCCAAGTCCTAGCCCGTGTGGGTAATGGCAGTATACTATAGCTAAGCACTAGCCAATGTGGGTAATGGCAATGTACTGTAGCCAAGTACTAGCCAGTGTGGGTAATGGCAATGTACTGTAGCCAAGTACTAGCCCGTGTGGGTAATGGCAGTATACTGTAGCCAAGTACTAGCCAGTGTGGGTAATGGCAATGTACTGTAGCCAAGTACTAGCCAGTGTGGGTAATGGCAATGTACTGTAGCCAAGTCCTAGCCAGTGTGGGTAATGGCAATGTACTGTAGCCAAGTCCTAGCCCGTGTGGGTAATGGCAGTATACTGTAGGCAAGTACTAGCCAGTGTGGGTAATGGCAATGTACTGTAGCCAAGTCCTAGCCCGTGTGGGTAATGGCAGTATACTGTAGGCAAGTACTAGCCAGTGTGGGTAATGGCAGTATACTATAGCTAAGCACTAGCCAATGTGGGTAATGGCAACGTACTGTAGCCAAGTACTAACCAGTGTTGGTAATGGCAGTATACTATAGCCAAGTACTAGCCCGTGTGGGTAATGGCAGTATACTATAGCCAAGTACTAGCCAGTGTGGGTAATGGCAGAATACTATAGCCAAGCACTAGCCAATGTGGGTAATGGCAATGTACTGTAGCCAAGTACTAACCAGTGTGGGTAATGGCAGTGTATCGTAGCCAAGCACTAGCCAGTGTGGGTAATGGCAGTGTATTGTAGCCAAGTAGTAGCCAGTGTGGGTAATGGCAGTATACTATAGCCAAGTAGTAGCCAGTGTGGGTAATGGCAGTATACTATAGCCAAGTAGTAGCCAGTGTGGGTAATGGCAGTATACTATAGCCAAGTAGTAGCCAGTGTGGGTAATGGCAGTATACTGTAGCCAAGTACTAGCCAGTGTGTGTAATGGCAGTATACTATAGCCAAGTACTAGCCAGTGTGTGTAATGGCAATGCACTGTAGCCAAGTACTAGCCAGTGTGGGTAATGGCAATGCACTGTAGCCAAACAACATAACATTTTGTGAGAATGCATTGTTAAATAGGGGAGATTTAATGGATGGAACAGGGATCTGGAGAGCACAATAAGGTTTGTGGCTCATAACATTTTTTATAAATTTTTGCCCATCACAGGAGATACTGATGGCGCCTGCATGAGCCGAGTAAATCAGATCATGAATGTGTTGTATTATGTAATAACAAGGTTGTAGTAACGTAATCTGTTTTGGTATTATGTGTCCATTGTCCTCACCTAGCTTTAAAGGAGTCGCATTTAACCCCTTAAAAGGGTATTTCAGGAAAATTAACTTTCCCCTATGCACAATAGGGGAAAAGTAGGAGATCGAGGGGGTGACCTCTGAACTCCTGCCAATCTCTGTATCGGGCCACCGCCTTCTGTATTATGAATAAAGCTTCGGGTACGGCACAGGAATTAAAGTTCTGCTGCAATATTGGCTCCTATTAGAGGGGAAGTCCGGTGAAAATTTTTATTTATTATTATTAGATCGCCCCACAAAAGTTATACAAATCACCAATATACACTTACTACTGCATGAAAGGCTTCACTTCCTGGATAAAATGGTGATATCACTTTCTGGATAACATGGTGATGTCACCACCCGACTCCCAGAGCTGTGCGGGCTGTGGCTGCTGGAGAGGATGATGGCCGGGGGACACTGAGGGACACAGGGCACTGGAGGGACACTGAGCATCCCTCTGCCATCATCCTCTCCAGCAGCCACAGCCCGCACAGCTCTGGGAGTCGGGTGGTGACATCACCATGTTATCCAGAAAGTGACATCACCATGTTATCCAGGAAGTGACATCACCATGTTATCCAGGAAGTGACATCACCATGTTATCCAGGAAGTGAAGCCTCGATGCAGTAGTAAGTGCAGAGAAAAAAAAGCACTTTATAAGCATTTACCATAAAAATTGTATATTGGTGATTTGTATAACTTTTGGGGGGCAATACAATACTTTAATAAAAATTTTCACCGGACTTTTCCTTTAACCCTGCGATCTGCCATTATTGCTAGAAGAAGCAACAGCCAGAAAAATATGGTATTATACGCTGGCCATTCAAATGAATGAATGAATCTAGTACATGGATGAACCGTGTGCATCAGAACTGGAGCCATTTAAATTATATAAGCACATACTACGAGTAGAAAGAAAGAGAAAAAAATCTTTATTGGACAAACCTAACATGAGATGCATTTCCCTTGTACACTCTCATTCTCCTTATACTCATATCAGTATATAGAACGTAGGAGATTACTATTTCTGTTCCTCGCAAACTTCAAACATATGGAAATAAACCAAGGACTGGAAATTACTTCAATTATAGTTATCTTAGCTGTAATTAGTAGGAGATTGAGTTTCCATGATAGCAATAGAGGATTGTATTATTACCTGAGAAGTCACCATGGTCCTGACCACACTAACAGGACTAGCTGGGGGAGATTTTCTTCTAAGAGGGTGGTTAAAGTGATACGTTTGCCCTTAAACAAATGATGGCAGATCAGATAGTACAACATAGTTATTGCAGTTAATTATATACTTGAACTTTACAGAACATAACCTGAACAGTCTCTGGACTATGATGGTTTCATACTTTTTTTTTTATATGACCGTTGTCTTCAGCTTCTCACAGCCCCAACAGATGCCTCTCCATCACTCCAGAATGTGAGATTCCTTTTACACTACACCCTGAGGAATGACCTGTACAGCCTGAAACGTTGCTTTAAAACATATTGGCATAGTGATACATTTACTTTACATTGATGATAAATATTATAGAACACAAGCAACTCACTCCTTGGGTGCTGACGACTATCTACTGGATTATTAATGGTCCATGGTCTGGAGGTGAACCACATAGGTCTGGAACCCTGAACACCGATCCAATGTGGGAGAAGTGTTGCCTCTAACAAGTATATTAAAAAAAGTGCCATTATATCCATTAAAGAGGAACTATCAGCGGGTTAAACAAACCTGCTGATATCTCCCTATTGCGCAGGAGGTGCAGATGATGCAGGTATGTCTCTTACCTTCATCCTCTGCGCTGTTCCTGAGCAGTTAGTCTTTTACTCCTCGTTCTGGTAAGACCATTAGGAGCACTGGGGCACCGTTAGGAGCACTGCCCCGCCCCCATAGTGCCGATCCGCCACCAGCTGGCCCGCCCCTTATAATGATAATCAATGGAGCGGGCTGGCCGGGGGTGGGCAGGATTTGCACTGTGGGGGCAGAGCACCTAACGGTCTTACCGGACCAAGGAATAAGCGACTAACTGCTCAGAAACGGTGCCGAGAATGAAGGTAAGACACATAACTTCATTCTTGGCCCCTCCTGTGGAATAGGCATCTATCAGCAAGTTACGTGTGTCTAACCTGCTGATTGTTCCCCTTTAAGAAATAAGACAATAAAAGCAAAGTTATTTAAGACGCCCTACACTTTATCTAAATCTTACTTTACTTAAATTATTATGGACCATAGGTAAAACCATTAATAATCATGCTAGATACAATACATGATCTGGATATCATAGTGCATAGTTTTCTACCGTGCACTACAATTGTTAACTCTTTGGAGAAATCCTTATAATCTTTTTATCTTTTACTATCTTCACAGTTTGAAGACATCGGAAGTTTTGAGACCGTATGGCAAGTGAAGTTTTACAACTACCATAAAAGAGATCATTGCCAATGGGGCAACAGCTTCAGCAGTATTGAATATGAGTGCAAGCCCAACGAGACCCGCAGCCTGATGTGGATCAACAAAGAGATGTTCCACTGAAGCCTCCAAAGCTAGACAATCCTCTGATGAAGACGCAGCTTGACCAGCACAAAGAGCCTAATAACCACAAAGCAACGTGTAAATAATACATTATGAGCCTAAAATAATAAATAAAAATCATTGCTAATGTTTACTTGAGATAAACCAAACCCCTACACCAGTGGTGGTGACCATTTGTAAGAGGAAAACAAGGATACTGCTTGTTAGTTTACTATGGACTGCTAATATTATGGAGACACTGGATACTTATGACATCAGTGTTTCCCTATGGGAAAACAATGTGAGCTACTAAACAATCTGACCTTAAATCATGAGCATCGATATGTTGTCGAATAGCCGTGTCATTGGTCCAGGGTGAACTGATCAGCTGAAGTCTTGTGAATATTATCCAGGGCACACAATGGTCACCCCAGCTGTGTGTATGCAATATGTACTTTATTATGGGGTTTTATTACTATTATAAATGTTTGCGTGTATGCCAACACTTTCTGATCAACAGGGGGGGCTGACTGACGGTACCCCCACCAGACCTTAAAAAGGGGTACTATGGCTTCTTCACACTTTATCAGTGCATATGAGCATTTCTATACACCCGCTGTACAGTAATATGCTATGTAGCCACATTGGGGTGTTGCAGTTCAATGAACAGTGGGTGGGCGAGAGAAAGATGAATGGACTTTGCTCCCTTTGTCCAAGGGGTCACGTCACTACCAGAACAAGAAATACACTGTAACATTATGAGATTGGAGTAGCCCTTTTACGTGTTAATAGTATTTAAAAAAAATATTGGCTTCCACAATTGCTTGAACGAGCGGGAAGAAGCACTCGGCTAAGCGCATCTCTCACCGTCTCCTCTTTCTAAACGAGATGGGACCAATAGACCTTCTATAGAAACTGAGAGACAGAAAGAGAAGAACTTAGCTGAGTGCTTCTCGACACCAACTCTAGCGATAGGTGAGGGTCGGTAACCTTGATCAAACAGGGCTTTATGACATATCAAATAGTTTTTTTTTCTTAATGACTCTGACACTTTAAGGCATGGGTATCCAACCTGCATCCCTGTAGCAGTTACAAAATTACAATTACCATTGTGGCTGGACAGCCCAAACTTTGGCTCTCCGGGCATGATGGGGATTGTAGTCTTGTAATAACTGGAGGGAATGTATAGTTTTTTTTTTTAATGTACACATATATACTTCCTTTTAGTGGCAAGAGTTAGGGCCAGTTCACACAAAGTACAATCGGCTGAATTCCGTGGTGCAACTCTCCGCCGTAGAATCCCAGCTGCTTCAGTGTGACACTGTTTCTCTATGGGAAGGCTCGTGCGCCTCCACTTCCGACGCTCTCCGCTCAAAGAATTGACATGTCAATTCTTTGAGCAAACAGCCGCGGAAAGCAGAGGTGCGCGAGCCTTCCCATAGAGAAACAGTGTCACAAAGGCGGCTGGGATTCCTCGGTGATTTTACTCCGTGTAAACTGGCCCTAAGGGTGAATTGGCCCCCTCTCCTACCACCAAGGTTTGTGTCAGAAACATGGGGGAAAGCGGGAGCCTGCTGTGTATAGCGTAGTATACATGTACATTAAAAACTATAACTAAAGTTATATTACAAAGCAATTATAACACAATGTATTAGCAAAAAAAAAAAAAATCTTGAGGCTCCGGAGTACCCCTTTAAAAGCATTAGTCCTATAACGATAAAAACGCATATAGAGGGAGATTTATCAGACATGGTGTAAAGTGAAACTGGCTCAGTTGCCCCTAGCAACCAATCAGATTCCACTGATATACAGTAGGAAATACACATCACCCTCTTAGAGCCATAATACGGCCTTCTATCCAATATGGCCACCACGGCTTTTCGACAAGTCTTTCCAGAACCTTGGACGGCCATTTTGAATGGAAAGTATATGTGACAACTAGGCAGATTTTCTGTTTAGGAGTCTGGAAAAACTTGGTAATATCCAACATAGTTTACAGAAGAGGGCGACTGACGACTTACTTACTAGTGACTTACTACTTAAGAAGCACAGGGACAAGTAGGGTCAGGGTCTGCACTATTAGACCTTCATGCCTTCACCCGCACCATATGTAAATGACCAACATAGCCATGTACCATATCCTTCATTCCTTGCTGCACTTGTAAAACATATCACTGACACCTCACAAGACAATAGGAAGACGTTGGTAATTTACCTAAAGATGAGCTAAAGTCTAGAGGTCAATTCTTCACCTGGGATGGAGCCGAAGTTCCTAGGTCAGAAGAAACTATATGAAGTATTCCTTGTGACCTGAGTCTATGTTTATACCCTATTTATGTTTACAATAGTATTAGTGACTATGTATTATTTTTGTATATACTGTTGTGTCTATAATGTCATTGCTCCTCGGCTTTAGGCCATTAGTATTTTAGGAATTGAATTCCTGGTAGGTGATATTTGCAGACTGTGAGAATAGCTGTCATTGCCTTTGTTTATCAAGTGTTTAAAGGGAAACTATCATTACTAGGTTTTTACTTTGTGCCTTTCTTTTTTAGGTTGCATTGATGAATATCATGTCCGTTTCGTAGAATCTAGGTCATTGTTTTTTTGTTTCATTTGCTGCAGTTCTGTGTTGTTCTGCTTTGGTGCTAGAAATATTATTGTGTCATTTGCGTTGATAGCGTTACTGTCAGATACATTTACTTTTGGCATGTAGTTAAAGTGTCACTGTGGGTTTTTTTTCGTTTTTTCTTTTCCTTTTTGCAAAAATCAATAGTGCAGGTGATTTTAAGAAACTTTGTAATTGGGTTTATTAGGCAAATATGCCATTATCTGCATTCAAAAAGCCTTTCCCCAGGTCCCCCCTCCCTCCTCTCTCTCATTCACTGCTCATTATCAGGAAATCTGAACTCTTTGACATCAGTCGAGCCCTGTGTAACCTATGGAGAGGGGAGGGGGGAGGAGGAAGATTAATGGCCAGCAGAGAACAAAGGATTTCACAGTGGGAGCTGTGTGAAAGCCGGTATTCAGAGGTCAGAGAGGTCAGTGCTGACTTCAGAGGAGATAGCCTAGTGATGTAGTTGTAAATTAACTCTTTGTTGTCCTATTTTGGTGCCTCATCTCCATCCACCCCTCCCCTCTCCATAGAGAACCATGAAGACAAGGGGGAAGAGCTTCAAACTGCTTTTTCATGATAAAAAATAAATTTTTCGCCTAATAAACCCAATTACAAAGTTTCTTAAAATCGCCTGTACTAATTTACTAATTTAATAAAAATTTTAATGACAGTGACACTTTAAAGTTAAAGATCGCATTGGTTCTTACCACGAAGACCGTTGCGATCAAAAGATATAGTTGGTTGCAGCGCACTTCCCTCGCTGGCTGTCAATCAGATCTGACTGACACATTTCATTATAGTCTGAGTGAATCAGTCGGATCTTGCAGGCAACCTGGAAGCCGCATGCTTCACCTAGCTATAGGTGGTCATACACCTTCAGTAACTGATGGCCAAGCCATGTCAGTTGTCAGTTATCTCCCCCGTCCATGGCCAAGCCATCCTGTATTCTCTATGGGGAGGGTAAGCTGCAGCCAAAGAGCTCTGGCTGTGGCTTATTTCTCCCAGAACAAAGGGTCGGGAAGTCATTTTTCATCATTCCGACCCTTATCTCCACCAATGTTATTTGAAAGTGGGCGAGTCGGGGCAGCCCCATACACATTATACTGAAGCGACTGAACCTGCCACGAGCAGCGTGTACGGCAGACAAAAGAATAAAGTGTATGGGGACCTTAAATCTCACGATAGCAAAGTTATTGTATTTGACAGCAACGCTTTAGCACATACAGTGGTTCTAAAGATTTCAACCATCGACTGCTATAGTAATAGTCATATCATCTACCCCTGTGCAGTGATGTACCGAAGGTGAATAAATATAAAACAGATGATAGTTTCCCTTTATATCTGTGATTTTTTTTCTGTTTTAGTAAAGTTACATTAATAGGTTTTGCAAAATGTGTTGGTGTGGTTATTTTAAGTGTTGTGGTTTTTTTCATGCTATTGTAATCATGTACGTCTGAAACAATCAGCACTCTAAGGGTATGTGCACATTGAGGAATTCGGACGGAACCTCCGTTGCGGAATTCCCAGCTCGCGCCCGCTCACGGACTGCAGCGAGCGCGCACGTCTCCGCCCATGTCATAGACTCCATTATATGCATAGGTGGATTCCTTCCTTTGTCCAAAGAATGAACTTGATCAGTCCACAAGCGGGCGCGAGCTGGGAATTCTGCGACGGAGGTTCCATCTGAATTCCTTAGTGTGCACATACCCTAATTGAGCAGATAATACAAGTAAGGAATTGTAGGGATTTCTTACTCTTAGGCTATATTCACACACAGTAAGAGACCGGCTGTTCTGTGATCTAGCCGGGTCACAGAAAGACTGGTCTCAGAAAAGATCATCCTGATGATCTTTAGCGCCGCAGAGTATCAGAACTCCCCACTGCACACTATGGAGCGTACAGCCGGAGCTGCTCGCTCCACTGTGTGCACTGACAGGGTTTTCTACGCTGTTATTCAATGAATAGCAGCCACAGAAAACTGATACGTCAGTTGTTTGTGGCGCCTCTAGGGATCCTGGCCGGAGCGTATACTATGTGTACACGCTCCGACCGGGATCCCATAGACGGCAAGGTAACGTATATTTTCGTAAAACTATGGCCTTTGTTGCACAGTGCAACAATGGCCGTGATTATTACAAAAATATACATAGTGTGAACATAGCCTTAGGGTGCGTTTACACAGACAGATTTATCTGACAGATTTTGGAAACCAAAGCCAGGAATGGATTTGTGAAGAAGAGAAAGCTCAGTCTTTCCTTTATGACCTGTTGCCTGTTTATAGTCTGTTCCTGGCTTTGGCTTAAAAAAAATCTGAATGGCCGGTCTCTGCCCGGATCATCCCTGCCGGTACTTAAGTTGCGGCCGGGTGATCTTTCTGGCCGTAGTGTTCTGATGCGGGCGCATCAGCGCGCGCCCGCATTAGAACCTCCCGCAGCTCACAATGAAGCAAGCGGCCGGAGCCGCTCGCTTCATTGTGTGAAGCTGCAGAAAACTGACATGTCAGTTCTTTGCGGCGCCGCACGAGATACCGGCCAGAGCGTATACGATGTGTGTACGCTCCAGCCGGGATCCCACAGAAGCAGAGGCAATGTTCCACAACGTGAAAAGTACGGCCGTTGTTGCCATCGGCTTTTACGTAGTGTGAACATAGCCTTATACTCACTATTCATAGTGATATATAAAGAGCAGGAAGGCATGCACTAACTATACCATCAGTTTGAGGCTATCTTCAAACATTTTATCAGTAGTAAATTTACAGTACAAACTGTTTATTTTTTTTTCTATTTTTTTTTTTTTTCAAATTTAAAAAAAGTTTGAAATTGCAGACGTACTTTCAGCCATTTCTTGCATTCAGCACTTGCACTATATCCCTGATAACAGAAAGGATCAGACAGATGAAATACAACATGCATGAATTTTCATCAAAGGATGACGGGAGCTTTGTGAAGCCACCGTATACATTAGATGATTTGGCCAGTTCAGCTTTCATCTTTTTCTTTCATATCAACTGGTTTCAGAAAGTTATATAGATTTCTATATAGATTACTTCTATTGAAAAATCTCAAGTCTCTCCATACTTATCAGCTGCTGTATGTCCTGCAGGAAGTGGTGTTTTCTTTTCAGTCTGACACAGCGCTCTCTGCTGACATCTCTGGCCAAGAAAAAATGTTGAGAGCAGGAAAGGTTTTCTATGGGATTTGCTACTGCTCTGGACAGAGATGTCAGCAAAGAGCTCAATGTCAGACTGGAAAGAATACACCACTTCCTGCAGGACATACAGCAGCTGATAAGTATGAGAAAACTTGAGATTTTTAAGTTGAAGTAAATTACAAATCAGTTGATTTTAAAGAAAAATATTTTTGCTGGACAACCCCTTTAACGTAGGGAATGGCTCCAAGTTGCCCCGTGTTGCCTAGGACACGTTGAGACAAGTAGGCAGGGCCAGTGGGCGTGGGACAGGATTGTACTTGTCTCTGCCTCATCTGTGTGTATCCTGACCTGTCCTAACAGTAGTATTGCCAGTTGTATTTCACTGCCCACCGCTCACTATTTATGCTCTATGGAAATTGTCTAATGATAATAAATATTGGGGGAGATTTATCAGACATGGTGTAAAGTGAAACTGGCTCAGTTGCCCCTAGCAACCAATCAGATTCCACCTTTCATTCCTCAAAAACACTTTAGAAAATGAAAGGTGGAATCTGATCAGCGTTTAGACGAAGAGATAAATCGTTAGAAAAAATTGTTGTTGCGATCGTTTTAAGACCGCTTAAGCCCATCTCACACATAGGGTGAATCTGTGACAGACTGTTTAGACGAAGCGATCTGCGAATTTTCAGCGAATGACCAACGACGATTTGAGAACATGTTGAAAGATCACAATGAACGATTTCGCGCTCGCCGCTTGATCGTTCGCTGTGTATACACGAGCTGATTATCGCTCAAATGCGATCGTTATCGTAAAATTCGAATGATAATCGTTCCGTGTAAACGCACCATAAGGCTACGTTCTCACAACGTATGTGTTGTAGAAATCATGACCGTTGTTGCAATTTGCAACAATGGCCGTGATTAATACAGCACACACGTATATGAAAGCACAGAATCCCGGCCAGAGTGTATACATTTAGAGGGAGATTTATCAAACACGGTGTAAAGTGAAACTGGCTACCAAGCAACCAATCAGATTCCACCTTTCATTCCTCACAGACTCTTTGGAAAATGAAAGGTGGAATCTGATTGGTTGCTAGGAGCAACTGAGCCAGTTTCACTTTACACCATGTTTGATAAATCTCCCCCATAGTATACACTCCAGCCGGGATCCCTAGCGGCACCGCAAAAAACTGACATGTCCGTTCTCTGAGGCCGCTATTCATTGAAAAGCTTCCGCAGGAGACATGTCAAAGCACACAATGGATCGTGCGGCTACGGCCGCATGCTTCATGGTGTGCAGCTGGGAGTTCAGCAGCAGTGAACATCATCCTGCAGGTACTGCAATACCAGCCGAGATGATCTTCTCTGACTCCGGCTGGGTCACGGGAGAGCCGGTGTCTTACTAAGTGGGAACATGGCCTAAGGCTGCATCCAACTTCTCCAGGAGAGAATGCAGAGCATTTGGGTTTGGGCACACATGAACACGTCTATCATAAAATGAAACATGAAAAGGTCAGTCCACCCTTATGGAGAGTTACATCGGACACAACAATAGTCACAGGCCACAATACCACATCAGCTTGTGCTGTGCAAAAACAAATGTTCTATACTGTATATACAGCTGAGAGCGATAACCTAAGGCAATAGCCAGTTCTAAGATCATATATCTGTCAGTATGATTGATACTTTAGTTTTTCCCCCATCTCTATTAGGGTATGTTCACACACACTACTGTTTAAAAAAAAAAAAAAAACGGCCACTGGTTTCAATAAAACCAGCGGACGTTCATTTCAGCCTGGGCAGCATTGTATTGAAATCAGTGCAATGCCACCCGCTCTGTTCTCACGCTGTACCGAATGCCTGATGGTGTTCAGCCAGTATAACAACGCCCATTGTTAAACAGTGTGTGAACATAGCCTTAGGGTGAAATCACAGTAGGCATTTTCGTAAAAAAAAAAAAATAAAAAAGGTATAATTGGTGAATGACTTACTTTTTGGGGGCTCACTGCAGCAGCATCAATTTTTTTTATCAATACATTCACATAATGTATTGAACATTGGCCGTTGTTTGCTATGGCTGTGGTAATAATTGACGTGTCATTTATTTCCGACTGTTCTGCATTGATTTCAGTGCAATTGTCAGTACAATAAAGGCCGTTGTTTTTGAGTGCCAAACAACGGCCGTTGTTTGTGCATTGTGTGAACATGGCCGTAGAAAAACAGTACTGCTCTCTTCCAGACACAGCACCACTCTTGTCCTAGGTTTGTATATGGTATTGTAGCTCACGTCCATTCTAGTACTGGATACTGAGGTTTAATACCACCTACAACCAGAGGAAAGGTTTGGTATTGTTTTTGAAAAAAAGCAGCCATATTTTTTTAATTCTTGGGTAACCCCTTTATGTGGCTGAAGTGAGATATTTGACGCTTTTGGTTAGCATTTATGTATCCACGTTAAAAACGTTTCGGTTATGTTCACACACAGTAAAATAAAAGCAAAGTGCGGCTGTATTTTTTAGTGTAAGGCTATGTTCACACATCGTGCATAGCAAGGGACGGTGTTATACTGCCGGCTGCCAGCAGTGTTCGGCTCGTTTCTGCAGCCGATACCTCACAAACATTATTTTTTTACAATTAACTTGGGGGTACCGTCGGGTGTGCCTGCAAATCAAATAACCATTCACTACAATGTAAAGTACGGCCACAGGCCGTACTTTACATTGAGTGAACAGCTATTGTTTCTAAATAATAAATAGGCTTAATAAATAATAGGCATGTTCATTATTTTAACGCCCATTCTAAAGATAATAAAAATAACAATGGTACACAGCAGGCAGCATTGCATTGAATAAGCGTCCGTTCTTTAAAAAAAAAAAAAAGGAGTGTGCACACAGCCTAATATGCGCTTTATTAAAACCTATGGGGAATTGACCATCAGTGTCTATTATTGAGTACAGGTGTAAAAATAATTTAAAGGTAAATAATTTTGTAATATAACTATAAAAGAATGAATATATCTATATCTATATATATATATATATATATATATATAATATATATATAATTAATTTTTATATTTTGGTAATAAATTGGAACTGCAGGGCTACTCAAGCCCTGGTCCCAGCACAATTACATATACTGAGCTTCCCATGATGTCTAATGTAATTCATGTTAGAATACACATTACACTTGAGAAAGCCGTCTGTATCAGGACCGCTGCAGGTGTGGCCCCCTGTAGCAGAGCGAGCAGTGACTGACCGTTATGTCACTCTTATGTCAGTAATATCTGAATGGTGGGTGTCGCTAAAATTGGTTCCAACCACTAAGACTCAGCTGTGGACATGTCATAAATTTCTATGGTGAGAACACCCCTTCAAGTAAACTATTACAGCGCACCAAGTGTAAAAGACGTAAATCAATGAGAAATAGGAAATTAGGTCATATTGAAAATGTTACATTTTTGCTATATTTTTGTCTGTCGTAACTATTTTTAGAGTGACCTAATATTAAATATCCAGTCTATATCCGAATAGGGAAGCAGCACGACCACGTGTAATTCCATTAGGCCTCTGTTTCCTATGAGTCACACTCAATGTACACTGATAAATGTTGCATTGTCCAAGCAATACTTTACTCCTTTTATATTTAATTTTGTGGTTTCTACTAGTAATTGTATGATTGATTTCGTTCTTTTCAAATGACAGAATAGAAAGGTCTTTGTTATACAAACAGAACATTAGTTATAGTAACATACCTAAAGAAATTGCCTAATAGAAAACTGGGCACTGCGTAGGAGCTAAAACAATACAGAAGAACACAATCACCTGCTGTGTTAACACTTTACTGACTGCCTGAATTTCAACTTTCGGCATATGTTTTCTTCCTTCTCATATTTTGTGGGTCAATTTGTGCTTTTTTTTTTTTTTTTTTTTACTTTTGGCCACATATTATTTTACGAAGCCAAAAAACACTAGTCCACCGGCTGAAAGGGCAGTCCATCAGCCGGGTTGCAACGTACTAGGAGGCTGGGAGAAAATGGCATCCAGCGGCTGTCAGAGAACGGTGAGAGCGGCACTGCAGGGCATTCTGACAGGTAAGTATACATTCTTTATTATGATTTTATTTTCATGGGATTTTTCCTTAAGGCTATGTTTCCATGCTGTATAACCACGTGAACGGCCATTGTTTAATACTATCTACGGCCAGAATCAATGATCATGTTCATTAATTCCGCCCATAAAAAATGTTAAACAACAGCCGTTCACTGTGTTTTTGCAGTTAATACTAATCTGTATTATGAAATATAATGGATGCAAAAATTCTGTGCATCCATTTGGATCTGTTTTCTTATTGACTTCCATTATAAAAAAAAAAAAACGGATTGAATGTATATATTTTTTTTTAGCATACACAAAAACCACATTGGCCACATTTTTCCTTGTGTTAAAAATAACCATTTAAAACTAATCCGTTAAATGGAATGCAAAACTTGCAGTGTGAACCCAGCCCTAGTGATCTAGTAGGCAGCCATGACAGGTACCTGTGCCAAGAAGCAGTTACTGTTGCAAATTACGCACAATTTTATTAATAATAATGGGGGAAATTTATGAATCATGGTGTAAAGTGAAACTGGCTCAGTTGTCCCTAGCAACCAATCAGATTCCACCTTTCATTTTCCAAAGAGTCTGTGAGGAATGAAAGGTGGAATCTGATTGGTTGCTAGGGGCGACTGAGCCAGCTTCACTTTACACCATGTTTGATAAATCTCCCCCAATATTTATAATGATGCAAACAACCTCCAACTCCAGACTACACGGATTATGGGGCGCAGGTCCAACTTGAGATCGAGGCACAGTGAGTAATAAAAATATATTTTATTGTGGAGACTCAACGCGTTTCGGAACCGCACCGGTTCCTTTCTCAAGAGTCATGATACTGATAAAACAGAACAGCACTATATATCACAAACCAAGATGACATCAAAAGGGGAGGAGGACTCAGAACCTCCCACTTCAATCAACACAGACACCTGTAACACCAATAAAGAAAGGCATATAGCTATATACTACATTGCATTGAAATACAATAATATATAAAAAGAGTATATAAAACGAATATGTATATAAATAAAAATAATATGTGTAGAAAATGTATAAAAAAAATGTATTAAAAAAAAAAAAAAAAAAACTTTAAAAAAAAAAAAAAAAAAAAAATCGCTGTGCGATGGGCTCTCGTTTCTCCCCAAGTTTTGCCAACCTTTTCATGGGTCGTTTTGAGGCAGAGCATATCGCACAGTCCCAAGTCTCTGAATTGTACAGTAAATTTGTGTTTTTTTACCGTCGTTATATCGACGATTTATTCATGGTGTGGACGGAGACTAATGATGATGCGCTTCTGTTTGTGCATCTTCTAAACCAGAATGAATGGGGCATTAAATTTACCCTTAACTATAGTGACACTAGTATAGAGTTTTTGGATCTTTTAATTAAAGGAGAAGTCCGGCCAAAATTAATTTTTGATATGTTGTTACTTATGAAAAGTTATACAAATTTCTAATGTACATTAATTATGGGAAATGCACATATAGAGCTATTTCCCTTAATTTAGTAGATCAGGAAGTGTTAGAAATATCTCTGAAGAAGTGACGTCACGTCCCAGGGTGTAATTCCTATGGAGTGTCCAGCAGGGGGCGCTCTCTATATAGAAGTCTATGGGACTTTATTGTTTCTATGGGTTTCTATGTAATGTAATGTAATGTAGTGTACAGTGCTTTATTGAATGAATACATCTATGGAATACTTTGGGGAGCAAGTGTCCTTGCTCCCCAAAGTATTGCATAAATGTATTCATTCAATACATTCAATACACAGTAAGCCCGCCGATCCGCCGCATTCCCGCCGATCCGCCACACGCTGATCCGCCGCATTCCCGCCGATCCGGACCATATACATTGAACTACAGCTCCCATCATCTGCTTCTAGTATGAACAGGTGATGGGAGCTGTAGTTGGGTAATGGATATGACATGCCGCCGGGCGCAGGGGGGAGCCGCTCAGTACACAGGAGCTCTCCCCCCTCCTCCTCCTCCTCCTTCCGGGATAACTTCCGCCTATACCAATGCTGACTCCCTGCCTGGCCGCCGCTCTCCGCTCTCCCCCCCATACATACCGGCTCCCGATGCATCCTGGTGTCCGCGCTGATGCCGGGAGCCGGTATATGTGAGCGGAGAGCAGCGGCCAGGCAGGGAGTCAGCATTGGTATAGGCGGAAGTTATCACGGAAGGAGGAGGAGGGGGGGGGAGCGCTCCTGTGTACTGAGCGGCTCCCCCCAGCGCCCGGCGGCATGTCATATCCCTTACCCAGCTACAGCTCCCATCACCTGTTCATACTAGAAGCAGATGATGGGAGCTGTAGTTCAATGTATATGGTCCGGATCGGCGGGAATGCGGCGGATCAGCGTGTGGCGGATCGGCGGAAATGCGGCGGATCGGCGGGCTTACTGTGTATTGAATGTATTGAATGAATACATTTATGCAATACTTTGGGGAGCAAGGACACTTGCTCCCCAAAGTATTCCATAGATGTATTCATTCAATAAAGCACTGTACACTACATTACATTACATTACATTACATAGAAACCCATAGAAACAATAAAGTCCCATAGACTTCTATATAGAGAGCGCCCCCTGCTGGACACTCCATAGGAATTACACCCTGGGTCGTGACGTCACTTCTTCAGAGATATTTCTAACACTTCCTGATCTACTAAATTAAGGGAAATAGCAGTATATGTGCATTTCCCATAATTAATGTACATTAGAAATTTGTATAACTTTTCATAAGTAACAACATATCAAAAATTTATTTTGGCCGGACTTCTCCTTTAAGAAAGATATTCCATCTAACAGTATCATCACCTCTAATTTTTTTTAAAAAGTGGACGTTAACAGCTTCCTAGATTATAAGAGTTGCCATCTTCCGAATTGGCTAAAAAATATACCATACGGGCAATACCAACGTATAAGAAAAAATTGTACTTTGGATACTGATTACCAGGAACAATCAAAAATTTTATATGATCGTTTCACCAACAAAGGCTATCCCAAACGATTACTATCCAATGCTTACAGTAAAAATAAATGTACCACACAAAAAAAGATTTTAGATAAGATGACTAATAACCACAAACATGAAACTACTTCTGAAGATCTCAATAAATATGGCATTTCTATGGTTACAGAATATAATTGTTGTACACAGGAAATTAAAAGGGTCTTAACGAAACATTGGGGTATTATTCTCAGTGATCCTATTCTAAAATCAATTCTTCCCAAACAACCTAATGTTATTTTCCGTAGAACTAAAACATTACGTAGCCATCTAGCACCTAGCAAACTCCGTAAAATTACTTCAGATATGGAAAATAGTAATAATACAAACAAAAATAATAATACAAAAACTAGATCTGTGGGCACCGTACGCTGCAATGTAGCGAGGTGCTTATGCTGCAATTGGATAACAGATACCCCAGCATCAACATTTACCTCTATAGTCACCAATGAGATATTTTTTGTCCGTGAAATGTATTCTTGTTCATCACAGTATGTTATTTATCTCCTAGAATGCCCATGTCACCTGCAGTATGTGGGACGCACCATTCAGACGGTGCGGTGCCGCATGAACAAGCATCGAGCTAATATTAAAAATTCATTTTTATTGCATAGTGTCTCTCGACACTTTTTTCTTAAGCATAATTCTGACCCTAGTAGTTTGAGACTCACTATTTTGGAACGTATAGGAGAGAATGTTCCCAATAGATACAAGCAGCTCATTAATAGGGAATCGTACTGGATTTTTAATTTTTTTTTTTTTTTATACATTTTTTTTATACATTTTCTACACATATTATTTTTATTTATATACATATTCGTTTTATATACTCTTTTTATATATTATTGTATTTCAATGCAATGTAGTATATAGCTATATGCCTTTCTTTATTGGTGTTACAGGTGTCTGTGTTGATTGAAGTGGGAGGTTCTGAGTCCTCCTCCCCTTTTGATGTCATCTTGGTTTGTGATATATAGTGCTGTTCTGTTTTATCAGTATCATGACTCTTGAGAAAGGAACCGATGCGGTTCCGAAACGCGTTGAGTCTCCACAATAAAATATATTTTTATTACTCACTGTGCCTCGATCTCAAGTTGGACCTGCGCCCCATAATCCGTGTAGTCTGGAGTTGGAGGTTGTTTGCATCATTGTTTCCTGTTGGATATCGGGAGTGGCTGCGGTCCTTGATATATACGCTGCAGAGTGTTGTGCCTCCCTTTGCACAACCACATCAGGTGAGGGTTGCCGTGCACCCCTATCCCTTTTTCACCCTGCCCTTCTGATCCTCGCCATGGAGCGCTGTCGCCCTTTGTTTTTTCCAATATTTATAATAGCACGCACATATATATGCAAAAGAAGAGCCCGTGGAGCCTCATTAAAGAGTCTCGAAAAACAGGACTAGCCAGATATCCCTCCGGGAAGGGCCCAGCCAAGGGGCAGCTCCTGTACAGAAACCACCAAAACCACCATATTAAGTGGCCCTATAAGTCAATGTAATGACAAGGGAAAAACCAAGGCCAGGTATCCATCCACATACAGCTGTTTCGGAGTGTTGCCCCTCATCAGTGTGGAGCAGGATTCTGGCTAGGTGGGAGCAATGCCTAGTAGAACCATAAGAGAAACAGATCTGTTTCCCTTATAGAATGCACATATAGTTATTGCACTATAGCCTGACTTACATAACCATGCCATACCTCCCATTGTTCTATTCCAGCTACAGCATATTGTAGTTATCAGGGAGTCTTTTGTAGCTATAGAGTCCATAGTGTATTATTCTCAGTTCTTTTTGTTAATAAGGATGAGAATGGATAGATAAATACAATAAGATGGCATTGGGGACCACTGCCCTAAATCCTTAAAAATCTTTTAATAATTGTCATTATTTCTATTACCCTTATTTATATTGTTTGTATTTATAGAGCTACAAAACAGCAATTTCCACTATGGTAGCGGAGTTGCACCTAGCAGATGGTGTTATGGTAGGTTTTATACAGTACAGGATGGGAAATGGTGGTGCACTGACTGTACTACTACTGTACTGTATATGCACTCCAGCAGTGTTATACAGTACAGGATGGGAGATGGTGGTGCACTGACTGTACTACTACTGTACTGTATATGCACTCCAGCAATCTTATACAGTACAGGATGGGAGATGGTGGTGCACTGACTGTACTACTACTGTACTGTATATGCCCTCCAGCAGTCTTATACAGTACAGGATGGGAGATGGTGGTGCACTGACTGTACTACTACTGTACTGTATATGCACTCCAGCAATCTTATACAGTACTGTACTGTAAGTGAAGCCTCACCAGTGATAAACTCACCAGGTACAACCCACCATCCACACCCGCAAAAACGTTCAGATACCGAGCAAAGTTTAAATTCTGAACGTTACTTCTAGGTTAATTTTTATTCGAATGCTGCGGTATTACTGTACTTCAAGACTGGGGGCCTGAAAAGTGTTTGAGAACCAAAGCAAACTTTCCTTGAAATTACTGTTTGAGTTCCGAGCAGTTTCAGAACCGAGATACCACTGTACTTGGAGATAGCTTATGTGTGGTAACGTGCACCTGGAAAAACTGCTCTATGTGACCCTGATGCCATATTAGCATCTCTTTATACTCACTTCTGTCATTGTAAAGTATACATGGCCTGATAAAGAATTATATTCAGGTCTGAAACATGTCGGTTTCTTATTAAACGGTTGACTCTCTTCAGTATCCAGCATCAGTTTATACATAAAGGGAAAGCACCGTCCAGGAAAAGTCCAGGTTTCCCAGACGCAGATGTTTCTGGACATAACCAGCCTCTATCATATAGCGCACAGGACAAACAGCGTCATTCATCACTGGTTATTAAACATCTTGGTTACAGGAAAAACGGCCGTGCTTCCCCTATGTGACTGCTAAATGAGGAAACCATCAGCACACAGTGTGATTGGTCTCTAGTGTTGTGAAAGCTGCACGGAAGCAGATAGTGACCAACATTAATTCTGTCACAACCTCTGAAACAGTCATTTCACATCATCCTCCTCATCATCGCAGGACGACGAAAAGATGGAGAGAGAGCCACAGAAGATTCGAGAGGGTTATCTGGTGAAGAAGGTACGTTACTATGTAGAAAGGAACCTATTACTGACAATGTGAATTCTGGCTTTATAACAGAAATGTTTCGGACCATATTATCCTATTCTACCTTATAAAGAGACTAGAATAGAACTATTTAAAGGGATTCTCCAAACTTTTTCTATTAGTGTCTTATCCTTGGGGTTCTTTTACATGGGCACAATTGGCTTCACCCAGTGTAGGTGCTGCCGACTATGATGAAGTTACAGCGATCCTTCTTGCGACATGGTTGGACGATTGATTGAGCCTTTGGGCCCTATCACCCTATTATCGTGTGGAGAATCATTATACTGTTTTCGATCGAAAAATCATTTGTGTGTCTTTGATCGTTGATTTAGATCTAACCCTAAAATCATCGTTAATCGTTCGCTCTAATCCCGCATTTGTTCACTTATCGTTTAGTGTTATGGTCCGTTTGCACGGAACGATTATCGTTTGAATTTTCAGGATAACGATCGCATTTGAGCGATAATAGGCTCATGTAAACACAGAGAACGATCAAGCAACAAGCGAGAAATCGTTTATTGTAATATTTCAACATGTTCTCAAATCGTTGTTGGTCGTTGGCTAAAAATTCGCAGATCGCTTTGTGTAAACAGTCTTTCACCGATTCACCCTATGTGTGAGATGGGCAAAAACATTTGCATTGACAATTTTTCTGATCGTTATAAAAACCAAATTGTTGCTTCAAAATCGTTAAACGATTGATTGGGCGAATTATCGCTCCGTGTAAACGCAGCATAATTTCAAATCGTTCCTTCTTTTGCAGGGATCAGATGGAGTAAACGATCGTAGTAATGATTGTAACTAACAACTATCGTTCTGTGTAATGTGGTGAATGATTTCAGGTTATTTGATCTCGTTTGCGATCACTTATGCTGCGTTTACACGGAACGATTATCGCGTGAATCCGCACGATAACGATCGAATTTGAACGATAATCGTACGTGTAAACGCTGCGAACGATCAAACGACGAGCGAGAAATCGTTCATTTTGATCTTTCAACAACTTCTCAAATGGTCGTCGATTGTTTGCAAAAAATTCGCAGATCGTTCTGTGTGAACAGTCGTTTGCCGATTTAACCAATGTGTGAGATAGGCTTAAGTGATCGCAAAACGATCACTAAACGATCGCAAAACGAATTTTCCGTACAATATAGCATACCGTCTAAACGCTGATCGTTATGAGAAAAAAATCGTTACTCCGACATTGTTAATCGTACGATCGGGCGAATTATCGTTTTGTGTAAACGTAGCATTATCGCTGATAGTTAAAAATCACTTTGTCTAATAGGACCCTTAGCATAGACAATCAATATCTAATTATTGGGGGTCTAATTCTCGACACCCCTATGAATCAGTTTATTAGAAGCGCCTCGAAACTCATCTGAGCTCTGTTCAGTTCCTACATATTAGTACACTCAGTAGCATCTATACCTGGTACTATACGCATCCCATTCACTTCAATGGCAAGCGGTATAGTTGTCTAATGTACAGAACTGTGGTAAGAAGTGAAAGGTCACAAGTGTACCTGGATCCCCACCAATTGGATACCAATGGCCAAATACTGTAGATGTCCATAGGAATCATAGGTTCCATTTTTAAGAATAATTATCTAATATCCTAATTTACCTGCTGCAGATGTAGTTATGGACTCTCATAGTCACTACAATCAGAACAATAATCAGGGTGTAAAAAACATTGGAAAAACATTCACAATTATTATTTAGACTATGTTCATATACTGTTAAATCATACCAAAATACAGCCATAATTTTGAGTGGGGAAAAAAAAAAAAAGTGAACGTGTATTTTGCAAAAGCAGGCGGTAAATATTGAGCAAGTTCATTATTCCGTAATTTTTATTACAGCCATTATCATATACTGTGCATGCACCTCCAGGCGATTACTGATTGACTTTGGAGGGGTTGTCCAGCGCTACAAAAACATGGCCACTTTTTTTCCAGAGACAGCCCCGCTCTTGTCCCCAGTTTGGGTGCAGGTTTTGCAACTTAGTTCCTTTGCAGTGAATGGAGCTTAAAGGGAACCAATCAGCCCAATCCGGCTGATATGGAACCCCTGAACCGCTGTATACAGATCCAGCAGCAGCTGCAGCACCTACTATCCGCGGCTGCAGCAGGAGCTGTACACATGAAAAAAGCACTTTAATCACCTGGGCGTGTGACAGGCACAGGCGGTAGGTAGTCATCTGGGCGGCTCCCCACCCTCGTCTAGTCACCACTCTCTGCCTGTCAGCGCACTCCGAGGGAAATGAGTGACAGACGCCTGGAACGCCTGGAACAGTGGATCCACTGGACCGTCACCAGCGATGGCACTAACCTCACCAGGGAGCGGAGTCTAAGGGGCCGCTGGTTTTCACCAGAGCCCGCCGCAAGGAGGGATGGACTTGCTGCGGCAGGCGACCCCCAGGTTGCTACCCCTGGATTGGTTTCTAGTGACGGCAGGCGAGGCGTGGCAGGAGCAGTAGGCAGGAGATGGTGCTGGCAGAGGTCTGTAGACGGAACCGCAGGTGACAGGCTGAACACAGGAGCAATGAAGTGACAGGGGAGCAGGAACCAGGAACAAGGACTAGGGACCAGGTAGCGGACAGGAATCAGCAACAGGGACTAGGGACCAGGTAGCGGATAGGAAACAGGAACAACAGGGAGCTGGGCCAAACGCTATGGGAAGCATGTAGAGGCTCCAACACAAGGCACAGGGCATGCTGGGATTTATAGGGAGTGATTGGTGCAATTAACCAATTAAGGGCGGACTGGCCCTTTAAATCTGAGACAGCCGGCGCGCGCGCGCCCTAGGAGGCGGGGAAACGCGCGCCGGCCGGCACAGACGGAGACAGGAGCGGAGGAGAGGTGAGGCGCCCCCAGGGGCCGAACTAGCAGCAGCGCCGGGTCCCTGCACAAGGACCCCGGCGGCTGCATGGGGCAGGAGGAGGTCGCGGCGGCGGCCCGGAACACGGGACGCCGCCGCGGCCGTGACACAGACAGAGAGGTCCGTTATTGGCCTCTTTGCTGTTAATCATCCCTTGGAGTGCTGACACAGCCAATTTTTGTTTTTTCCTCCTTGTTTTTTAACCCCTTAGCGACCCATGACGTATCTGATACGTCATGGTGCCGCGGGACCCCGCTCTGAACGGCGCTGATCCCGGCTGACACGTGCAGCCGGGCAGTGCCTCTGTTAGCCGGCGCGGGTCCCGTTGCCGCGCCGGCTAATTAAGCACTTCAATGCAGCTGTCAAACCTGACAGCTGCATTGAAGTGCTTTATGCACACTATCCCTGGTGTCTATTGGGACGGATCTCATCGCATCGCGGGGGGGAGATCCGTTCTGCCCGTGCCGGGCCTCAGCGTCGGAATGACGCTGATCCCGGCTCGGCAATAGATTGCTATGGCCTGCAGCAGGCCATAGCAATCTATGACCGATCTGATGGATCTTTGCTGTGTATATACACAGCATTGATCTCTATGAGAGATCAGTGCTATGTATATACAAGCCCCCCAGGGGGCTTCTAGTCCATGTAAAAAAAAAAGTAAAAAAGTGTTTTTATTAATAAAAAATCCCCTCCCCTAATAAAAGTCCAAATCACCCCCCTTTTCCCATTTTATAAATATAAATTAATAAATAAACAAATAAATAAACTTATTTAGTATCGCCGCACAAGTAATCGCCCGAACTATTAATTAATCACATTCCTGATCTCGCACGGTAAACGGCGTCAGCGCAAAAAAAATCCAAAGTGCAAAATTGCGCCTTTTTGGTCGCATCAAATCCAGAAAAAATGTAATAAAAAGTGATCAAAAAGTCGTATATGCGCAATCAAGGTACCGATAGAAAGAACGCATCATGGCGCAAAAAATGACACCTGACACAGCCCCATAGACCAAAGGATAAAAGCGCTATAAGCCTGGGAATGGAGCGATTTTAAGGAACGTATATTTGTTAACAACGGTTTGAATTTTTTACAGGCCATCAGATAACGACTTGAGGAACATGCATAACAAGTCAGTTTTACCATGGGACGAACGGCGTAAATGCAAAACTCCCCGAAATCAAAACAAATTAGTTTTTTTTTTCAATTTGACAGCGCAAATGATTTTTTTCCGGTTTCGCAGCATATGTTATGGAAAAATAATGCCTGTCATTACAAAGTACAATTGGTTTCGCAAAAAATAAGCGCTCATATACGTCTCTAGGTGAAAAAATGCAAGCGCTGTTGACTTTTAAACTTAAAATGGAATAAGCAAAAGCGCAAAAACGAAAATTGGCTTTGACCTTAAGGGGTTAAAGGCCATAGCACTTGCATTTTTTTCACCTGAAGGCCCACATGTGCCCTTATCTTTTGCTACGACAATTGTATTTTGCAATAATAGACTTAATTTTCCAATAATTTTTCATCTGACTGCCTTTAACCCCTTAAGGTCAAAGCCAATTTTCGTTTTTGCGCTTTTGCTTTTTCCACTTTATGTGTAAAAGTCCATAGCGCTTGCATTTTTTCACCTAGAGACTTATATGAGCGCTTATTTTTTGTGAAACCAATTGTACTTTGCAATGACAGGCATTATTTTTCTATAAAATATGCTGCGAAACCGGAAAAAAAATCATTTGCGCTGTCAAATTGAAAAACAAAAGGAATTTGTTTTGATTTCGGGAAGTTTTGCATTTACACCGTTCGTTCTATGGTAAAACTGACTGGTTATGCATGTTCCTCAATTCGCTACGATTACAATGATATGTAACATGTATAACTTTTATATTATCTGATGGCTTTTAAAAAATTCGAACCATTGTTAACAAATATATGTTCCTTAAAATCGCTCCCTTCCCAGGCTTATAGCGCTTTTATCCTCGGGTCTATGGGGCTGTGTCAGGTGTCATTTTTTGCGCCATGATGTTTACTTTCTATCGGTACCTTGACTGCGCATATACGACTTTTTGATCACTTTTTATTAAATTTTTTCTGGATTTTATGCGACCAAAAATGCACAATTTTGCACTTTAGATTTTTTTGGGCGCTGACGCTGTTTACCGTACGAGATCAGGAATGTGATGATTGAATATTTCGGGCGATTACGCACGCGGCGATACCAAACATATTTATTTATTTGTTTATTTATTAATTTATATTTATAAAATGGGAAAAGGGGGGTGATTTGGACTTTTATTAGGGGAGGGGATTTTTTTTATTAATAAAAACACTTTTTCACTTTTTTTTTTTTATATGAACTAGAAGTCCCCCTGGGGGACTTGTATATGCACAGCACTGATCTCTCATAGAGATCAATGCTGTGTATATACACAGCAAAGATCCATTTGATCGGTGATAGGCCACAGCAATCATTGCGACGCTGAGGACCGGCACGGGCAGAAGAACGGATCTCCCCCCCCCCCCCCCCCCCCCACGATCGCATCGCTGGGGGGAGATCCGTCCCACTAGACACCAGGGATATGAAGTGTAATGCACTTTAGTGCAGCTGTCAGGTTTGACAGCTGCATTGGAGTGCTTAATTAGCCGGTGCGGCAATGGGACCCGTGTCGGCTAGTAGAGGCACTGCCCGGCTGCAATCTGCAGCCGGGAGCGGTGCCGTTCAGACCGGGGCCCCTCTCTGAACTCCCCCCGCGGCACCATGACGTACCAGGTACGTCATGGGTCGCTAAGGGGTTAAAAAATTAAAACCTTAAAAAAAAAAGTGTTTACAATTGCTCTATTGCCTACTTTATAATACTTTTATTTTTTGGTCTATGGAGCTATATGAGGTGTCAATTTTTGCACCATGATCTGTTCTTTCTATCGGTACCTTACTTGCGTAAATGTGACTTTTTGATAACTTTTAATTCAACGTTTTGTGGATGTGATGGGACCAAAAATCTGCAATTTTGCACTTTGGATTTTTTTGGCGCTTACACTGTTTACTGTGTAAGATCAGGAAGGTGATAAATTAATAGTTCTGGCGATTTCGCATGCGTTGATATCACACATATTTTTTTAAATTTTTTTATAAAATGGAAAAAGGGGGGTGATTTAAACTTTTAATATGGGAAGGGTTTTTATATATGATTTATTTATTTTACTGTAAATTGTAGTCCCCGTAGAGGACTTTTATTTGCAATGCACTGCATATGTACTGCATTGATCTAGGAGATGTGCTTGAGCCCATAGTAATCGAGTGCCAAGCTGAGATTAGCAACATTGCGGCAATGAGCCACTGCCAGATCGCCCATTCGTAATCACATCACGGGAGGGAGCGATCCCACTACTTGACCCTAGTTGATGGCTTTTTCAAGCCATTTAAATGCAGCTCTCAGTTTTGACAGTTTTAAATGGTTAATTAGGTGTTGCAGCGATCTCCAGCACCAGCTAATAGCCGCATTCCCTGACTGCTGATAGCTGCCGGGAGCCACATGGTATTAAGAGGTTAAAAGTTGTTCTCTATCCACAAGACAGGTAATAACCAGCTGAGCGGTGTGGGTCTGACCATATAGACCACAACTGATTATGTCCACAATAGTCCCTTAAGAAGATGGAGCAGCACTTTGCACACTGGGCTACTGCTACATGCACTTGGCAATCAGAAGTCCCATGGACAATGCACAGAGAGGAGGATAAGCATGCGCACTGCAGCCCCATTCACTTAGGGGACTATGGGGGACATTTATCAAACTAATTGCGCCTGTTTTTAGTCTAATATATCTAGTTTGCGCTCAAAATAAATCTAATATGAATTTATGAAGCTTTTTTAGACAAGACTATCCAAATTAGATGCGACTTTTTGAATTAGATTTTTTGTTGTTAATTAGATCGAAAGTGCGGCAGAATTCTTTTTTAGCTAAATTTATTAACTGCGCAATTTTTTAAAAAGTCGCATATATTATATATTGGCGCATCGTTAGGTCTGCTCCGAACCAGGTAAATTTATTAGACTAATTAAAAGACCATTATTTTTAAGACACATTTACTATGCTATTAGACAATTTACATAAATTTGACTAAACACATTAGATTGGAAATTAGGCCAAAACATCTTTGACAAAAACGTGTTTTTAGATTTGTTAGTCAATATCCCCCTATGTGTCTATGTAAAAGGCTGAAAGTGAAATTGTGTGGGTGTCAATTCTTCATTGTTCTGCACTGACAGCTTCAGTATCACTTCTTCCTTGTTACTGTCAGACATTCCCTGGCGTTGTAGAACCCATCTAAAGCCAGTCCAATATAAGGAACTTTGTATAAGGAAGTTTATATAATTGCTATTATGGTGTTAGCACATCTTAGAACTTTCCCCAATTCACTGAATTATTTTACAAGTTTATTCTTAGAGCTGCATTTTGGGAAATGCTATTTTTTGTGATAAGACATTCCAAAGTTTACTTTTATTGGGAGAGATCACCAATCTATTTTTTTTCTCTCGTTTCCTACCCTTGAGACCTATCATGTGACGAATATAACCAGACTTTCCTTAGTAAAGAGAAAATATTATACAGTTGTACCTTGGTTTAAGAGTAACTTGGTTTAAGAGCGTTTTGGTTTAAGAGCTCAGTTTTTTAACATTGTGACTTGGTTTAAGAGCATTGCTTTGGTTTAAGAGCGCCCTGTACTGGGTGGGAGCGCGAGTTGGGGAGCAGCATAGTCTGCGTAGCGGGGTCTACAGCACTGTACTCTGACCCAGGAAGTCTCCCTCACCTTCCAACTCATAGCAGATCCACTTCAGGCTGGGGCTTACATCAGAGGACAGGACTGTGGAGGTAATCTCTCCATAGCTGTATCTCTCCCCGGACAGAGAGCGCTGCATGTATGTGCCCACATCTGCCCTGCTCATTCCTTCCTGCTCCCTGCAGTCTCTGTCAGCCATTATGTTTCCCATCCTCTCTGTTACTGTACAGTAACTTATAATATCACATATTCTGTTGTTTCTGAATGTTTGTTTCATCTGTTTTACATGTTATTCAGAATAATAAATCATTATTTTTGGGGCATGGAATCAATTGCCTGCATTTCTATTCTTATGGAAAAATTAGCTTTGGTTTAAGAGTGGATTTGGATTACAAGCGCGATCCCGGAAAGAAATATGCTCATAATCCAAGGCACCACTGTGTATGGTTAAAAAGTCTTTATCTTTATTTTTATGCACCATAACAACTTATTATGTAGCTTCAGCTTGCTTATTATGTAGCTTCAGCTTGCTTATTATGTAGCTTCAGCTTGTAAAAAAGAAAAAAAATGCATCCCTTTTGATCTTTTTTTTTCAGTGTAAAAACTGATCCAAACATATTTCACACAATTTTATCAATTTTAAAAAAAAATAAATTGTATACGTTAAACAGACTGCAAAAACACAGTGTGAACTCCTTACAAGATTTTCACAGCAATTATAACAAGTTTTAAATATTTTTAGATACTTATATGTGGAGCCAGACAAGGGGGTGTGCCTTCATGGGGGCAGCTTCCTGGGGTTTTAGGAAACAATATGCCTTTGGCCAATAGTCAGTTTCCCTGTCATTTTAAAATAACTATCGGTCATTTCAATTTTTTTGACACAGGAAAAAATAAGGAGTTTTGAAAGCACCAAAAGATCTTTACATTGCGTACATTGATCTGCTACATTGTAGCAGAAGCTGACAAATGGGCGGGGTTGTTTCTAAAGAATTAAGTTAACAAGATGAACCTCCAAAAAGCCTACAAACCACAACATCCTCTTTCTCCATACACATTAAAGGGGTTATCTGGGTAACAAAAATAATATTCTAAATGATCCCCCTTTCCAGTACCACCTTATGTCTAATATATATGTATAACCTATCATACACCCTTTCCCTACTTTTTCTCATATTTACCCATTCTGGATATCTAAAATCATCTTCTCTGGGTCCACTCTGACCACGCTCAGCGCCCTCTTCCCCCCTCCCTTTGTAGACACCTCTCTGCGGGCCGGGTTTGCTGTGTATTGACTTGGTAACCCAGGAGATATCTGCACCTGTTCACTAGTGAAAGTTCCATAGACCTTACATATGTCCTAGATTTCTGTAATAAAAAACACTATAGTTCTGTCTCTGCTATCTGTCAGTGAATGCAGGCATATGTAACTGTCTTTGTGTCACAGCTCTGTTTATTGTAAGTGTTATGGATGTACTTATGCCAGTTATGCAGCACATAGCTACATCATGCGTGCCTCAGCTCTGCTACACCATGCACATGTCAGCTCTGCTACATCATCAGCTAGTATGGAATACATACTGGGGTCATTTCACACTCTTTTTCGGCCCTTACCAAAGGCCCTGTAAAAGGTTTTTTATATTTTTATTAAGGAATTAAGAAAACATTTAGAGTAAAAATTATCTATATCATTGCAAGTGCATCCTCTTATGGGTACCCCAAATCGATCCCAGTCTCCACTTCCAAGATGGACCTATGTCAGGACAGACAGGCCGCTCAGCCAATCACTTGCTGCGGTGCTGTCTGTCCCAGAGGCTGTCAGGGATACATGGGCATGGGGCAGGTACATGGAGGTCAAACTATAATTTAAGGTCACAGAAATACGATATTATTCTGTAAGGGCCGAATTACATGGCCCAATGCGCCAGAGAAGTGAGTGCAGACCTATCAGCTCAGCACTTGCTTCCCCATCGTACCCTGCTAGCTGCACTCTGCTATTACATGCACAGACAGTGAGTGGGGAGCAGCGGGAAGGGCAGCCCAAATGACCCTTTAATCATTTGGGTGGCCCATTGAAGTCCTATCACATGGAGCAACACATTGCCTTTCAACCGGGTCCTATTATACAGAAGGATTATCAGTCTGAATGGTCGGTAATAGGCTAATATTCGTTCAGAGTAATAGAGCCCTAAGCCATTGCTTCCAGTCTTATCAGTGTAAAGAGCAAAAACTGTTGTTCTACATTCACAGGGAAAATGTGAAAGAAACACTATCGGATGAGTTTCCTCTTTTAACTTCCTTTTTGTTGTTCTCTAATTTATTTTGGGAAAAAGAACTGCACCCACTCGGGTTCATTTTACATGATAACCCTAAATGATCAGAACTGGGTGAGCTGTATACATATGAGTAACCTCGAGTTCGTGTATATCATAATGAAAAGGGCTACCGGGAATTAAGTAGAATTTGTTAGCAAGCAATACCATAAAACAGAATTCTGCATATATTTGTTACACCCCTGGCTATCCCATGGGATTATCCCATTAGAAAATCTCAACTTCTTAGAAGGATCCTTTTAACATAATCATCACAGTGTTCCTCTGCTGAGACCCCTGATGATCTGCTGTACTATGTGGGGAAATACGTTGGGAAATCTAGCAACAAGTGTTATCCAAATTAATAGCCAGTCTGTATAATGCAGGACAGGGTGGGTCCTCCAAAGTAAGAGACACTCTTTAGAAGCACTCTCAACAGGTTATAAGGGTCCTGAACAGATGAGCCCCTCTAGAAAACGTAGAATTACTTTATTGGGTAAATAAAAGCAGGTTTTTCTAAATGGGACAACCCCTTTAACAACTGTGGTAATAAAGTAAATATGCAAATCTTGTTCCGAACTGCTGACAGCTGTTAAAGCAAGAAGACACTGGGTACCTTTCATATATCTGTCTGTGCTTCCATAAAGTAGAAAAATGCTTTTATTCTTCAGCACAAAGTGTCATTGAGGCATTCATACTGCAGTGCTAAGGACTGTAACACCTGCCGGCTACGTCTACCATCCCTATACCTGCTTGCTTGATTGACAGTCAGCTTCCAGCACCGACCCCAGCCCCCAAATATTGTTCCTGCGCTATACATACAAGTTATGTTCTGATATTTGCAAGCAGGGCTCAGCTTCCAGCTATTCCATCTATTGAAAGTTGAGGGCTAGATGAAAATTCTTACCTCCCAACAGTTAGGCTGGGTTCACACTACATTTTTGCAATCCGTTTTTTTTTCATCCATTTTTACAAGAAACAGATGAAAAAACGGATACATTTGGGTGCATCCATTTTATTCCGTTTTTCCATAGACTCCCATAAGAAAGAAAAAAACGGATCAAAGCACATCTGGTTATAAAAACACAGACTATCGAATTTTTGTGTACGTTTTGATCCTTTTCTTTTTATAATGGAAGTCAATGGAATAACGGATTAAATGTATCCGTTTTTCCATCCATTATTTGTTAAAACGGATGAAAAAAAAAACGATAGTGTGAACCTGAACCCAGCCTTACTCAGTAGACACAGTCATTGAAAAACAGTGTCATGCTTGATCATGACTGTGACATTAGGACGGCAAGAGTGACTCAGGAAGAAAGAGATTGTGCAACACGCAACCATTACATCATGTGCATCATGTAGACCGCCTCGCTTGGGGAATTCGGAAATTAAATTGTCGTTCAGCCTTAAAGAGGTTGTCCGAATTAAACTACTCCAAAGGCTAGGGGACAAGTAAGAGATTAAGGGGGCCTACAGCACTCAGCTCTTTCTGGCGGCTCAATAGGAATAAAAAGAGCGTGAGTCACGTTTCGAACCTGCGGCTGTATTCATAACAAAGAAGGCAGGGGGCCATTCTGGAGATCAGCGCCAGGTACAGAGGTCGGACCTCCCACAATCTCTTACTTGACCCCTATCCTGTGGGTAGGGGACAAGTTAGTTTAAGGTGAACAACCTCTTTAACCATAAGAGGGTCTATCTAGGCATGCCCTGTCTATATGCCCTCTGAAGTTACATAGATGTCATGGAGGATGCCACTCTCAAGCAGTCATTCCCACTATGGCAAACTTGAACAGTTCATGTATTACATGGGCGGCCATATGTATTACATTTCCCTTAGGTTTATTAAAGCCATAGGGGGACATTTATATGGCGGCCATCCACTCAATTTGTGTGAACATAGCCTTTCTGTGTCTTTAATCCACTCCTGGTTTTGGTTGCAATACTGACTGAAATATACGTAGTGTGAACGCAGCCTAATACATATAATACATGGACCATATATCTAAATGCTATTGGTACAGACAGAAATTGGAAGACAAATGAACACAATCAAAGACAAGTGAGCATATACATACGGAACTAATGCACATGGCTGCCACACCACACTATATAAACTCATGTACAATCAATCAACAGGCAAATAATTTTTTTCTGGCACATTTCTAGCCTCCTTGCTCACTTACATGGTGGTGGTACCAGAGAGGGTCTCTACCACTGCCTACTGTGTAGTGATGCTTAGCAGTGCACTCTGTATATTTTTCCATGCAATGCATATCAGGGGAAAGCTTCCCACCCCCCCTCCATGCTGGTACCCAGCATCTTCTCAGCCCAGCCCAGAACCTCATTGAACCCTATAATACCCCACAACCTGTCGCCCTACACATCTGGCCAATTTAGGGGAGCAATTGATGTCCAGTGTCAGGAATGTGCAGTAGCCTGGTGTGAACTGGGCCTGGTTTTTGCTTTTGTGTGACACACCCGATTACTTCTTAGCTACCGGCAATGCAGGAGTTACACTGAGCTCTGCTAGACTTGATTGCTGCAGCTGAGCAGTGTCTTTTTGATTTTCTTTTTCCTCTGCTTGTCTGGAACCTTGAGGATCAGAGCGTCGGTCCAATGGGGATCTGGTCCGGGCTCTTGATCCTCATAAAAGAAAGCTGAGCCAGTCTCTCAGCATTGGCTATTTAGGTTCATTTCCTGATCCCAGCTCCCCCTAACTATTCCTGCGATCCCAGTTCCTAATTCCTCTGCTTGCTCGACTTGTTACCCGACCTACCGCCTGACCTTTGACTATCCGATTGTTTACTGATTTTGTACTGCATTGCCCGTTTGGTTCTGACTTTGGCTTGTTGACTCTCCTTTTGTGTTTGTTTGTCTGTTTTGTTCTGTGTTACAATTATACCAGAGCAGGGACCGCTTCCTTCGTGGTTGTCCACGGCTACCTAGGGCCGTTTGAGGCAAGAAGGTAGGGACAGTTGGGGGGGGGGGGGGGGTTCAGCCTTAGGGCTGAGATCAAGCTTCAACATAAGAGACAGGGGGTATGTGTTAGAGGTTAACTATGCCCTACGTGTTTCCTGTATGCACATACATTTATCAGGGGCAATGTTATGGTGGTTGTTTCATTGATAGGCAGTAGCGGATTATAATAGGTCCGTTTTCAGGGGTCTATTGTTTTCTGGCATTGTTCTGCCACGATTTTCAAAAAATCGCTGCTTTTTCACTGGAATTTTGGACAAATCAGGGCATTATGACATTATCTATACTGTAGTATGAGCACCACGCTAGTGCGGCCATAGTTACAGTGGGGTGGGGGGCCTAGGCTTGGTGAGCAGCCCGGGGCCTATGGTAAAGTTAATCCGCCCCTGTTGATAGGATTCTGTATAGCAGATCACTGAGGGATACTGTTCAAATATCACTGATGTCTGCTCTCTAGCCCTGATCTTAGAAGTTAAACGCCTGACAGGGACTCCATACATATGACACAAGTTTTTGACTGAATTCTATCCATATAATGACACCAATGATGAAAACTATGATCTTGTTCAGTTATATGTACAGTAGTAGAAAACATGTAAAAAGTTGAATTCACAATGTTGGTCAATTCTTGATCTCCCATTTTAGGCCATGTTTAATAACTGGAAGCCTATGTGGGTAACACTGCTGGAGGACGGCATTGAATTCTACAAGAAGAAAAGTGACAGCAGCCCAAAGGGGATGATACCGCTAAAAGGAGCGGTTGTCACAAATCACTGTCAGGATTTTGGTAAAAGAATGGTGAGTTTCAGTGTTCATATTACATGGTGGTACTTATATCTGGGTTGGTTTAGATACTGGCTGGATGGCTGGATGTTTATTATCACTATGTATGAAACCCTAAAACAATGCAATGTTGCAGTATTTTTTTCCCCAATATTATTTTTTTTTAAATTTTTTGTAATATATGAATCAAAGTATATGAACAATGCAAAGGATTCATACATATCTGAGTATCACATAAATGATACAGAAAAATAGCAAACATAAGTATCACTATGGAAAAGGGAAACACAACATCAACAAAAATAAAATAAAATAAAGAACAGAAATTTTTGAATGTTGCAGTATTACTCTATAGAAGTCTTATGATGGACGTAGATATCCCTAAGGGTATGTTCATATCTAGTTTTTAGCCGCACGTCGGGCTACACGGCAGAAATAAGAGAAAAAAGGATGCTGCCGTGCAGCCCGACGGCCACATTGACTTTAATGAGCAGGACGGAGTCATTACGTGACTGTGTTCTGCTCATTTGCGGGACGTACGCGGCTTTTGTGCAGGACTCAAAAACGTAGTCGACCACGCTTTTGAGTCCTGCACAAAAGCCGTGTACGTCCTGCACAGTCACATAATGACTCCGTCCTGCTCATTAAAGTCAATGTGGCCGTCGGCCGCACGTCGGGCTACACGGCAGCATTCTTTTTTTCGCTGATTTCTGCCGTGTAGCCCAACGTGCGGCTAAAAACGAGACATGAACATACCCTAACACTGAAGAGACACCGATAATCACACTAAAGGCAACGTTCAGTTTTATTAACAAAGATAATTGCTTCTTCTGTGTAGTTTGTGTTTAAGCTCACCACGGCCAAAGTTCAGGATCACTATTTCCAAGCATCTCACCAAGAAGAGCGCGACGCTTGGGTTAAGGACATAAAGAGAGCAGCGAAATGCATTGCGGATGGTCAGAGGTTTGCAAGGAAATCCACCAGAAAATCAATCAGATTACCAGATACAATTAATTTAAGGTAAGGTGAAGCTATACTATGCATATACAAGGCTCTTCTACTTTACTCTATATGTTATATCCCCATAAGTTTACATTCTGTTGGCCAGAGATGACTATGGGTATGCTAGACTCAGGATCTGATGACGGCCCGATCAATGCTGTAAACAGGTGCAATCTGCTAGATCGGTGCTCGTTTATTGGGCCTTTTACACAGCCCTGATAATCGTTTAGCAAGGGCTGCACAGACATCGTTTGTGATGTCCGTGCAGCCTTTGCCCAAACAGTTTACATTACCTTATCACGTTTCCGGTCTCCTCCTGCACTCTGCACTCCTGTGCGCTGCAGCTTTAGAGCAGCCTGTCTGAGCTGACAGGCTTCTCAGTCAATCACAGATCACAGCTCAGACAGGCTGCTCTGAAGCCGCAGTGTGCGGTGCTGGGATGGATAAAGAGCGCAAGAGGCGACTGGCAGCTTGGAGAGCTGGTGTAAAATGTTTGTTGAATCATCAGCTGTCGGCCGCACATTGCTATTACATGTATGTGCAGTGTCCCAGCACAAAAGGTTTTTCTCTTTACCTATATCCTATTTAGTATGGTGCTGGAAGGGTTAGTGGCCACTGCAAAGGGCTGTGTTATGTTGCCCCCCCAATGTTCAAGTCTGGTATTACGTCTTGTATAATCCCTATTCTGCTATGTTTATTGATTTTCATATGTTGGTCACATGGTGTGGTGATGCAAACGGCCTAGTATCACGTGACTTTCCCGGCTGCCATAGCAACCCCTATAGCCGTCGAGCTTTTGGCCGGGGTCAGTTAGTCACTTCCCCCCCTCTAGTGTGTGTTCTCCCTCTACTTTCAAGAGGGAAGGACGTGTTCTCTGCTGCTTCTCAGGGAGAAGGCCGAAATTCAGTGTGATCCACCTAACTACCTCTGAGACGTATTCCGGTCCAGTCCAGACCAGTCTCATCCTCAAGACCCTTACTTCACCTCAAGATCTGGGTACAGATCTCAAGTCGCTATCTTCATCTCATCAATAACAGCAAGTATTCTCCTCGGTATCGTCATACCCAGCATCATTCTCAGGGAACTACTACTCCCATCCTCCGTTAAGACTCCTCAGTTGTATACAAGTTTGCCTATCACTCGTTGCATCCAGAGACTGTTGTTATTGACAAATTCCGTGTTAATAAAAACACAACTCCTGTTGTTTCTGAACCCTGGCATTGGTCTAGTTATTGGTGCCTTGACTAAGGGCAACGAAGAATTGCTGGGGTCCCGCATGGTCAGGTTCCCGTGGGTTAGTCACCTCCCCTCGTGCCATAACCGTGACCATAACATCTGGCAAGTGGCAACCCGGGTCCTACCTACCACTACCAACAACTACTACCCCCAGCGGGTCACCCCATCGCATATGCGTGGTCAGTGGCCAATGATTTTAGGTCAGGGCCTAAAGAAACGGCCAGCTGATGATCGTTACATCGGCTGATTGTTGTCTCTATTATACTTACTAGCTCCTTGTACTTATAATAATCCCACCCACTGATTATTAATGTTGCATGAATAAAGACCCTATTACACAGATCGATAATCCGTTAAATCGGCCAATTCGTTCAATTATCGCTCTGTGTAATAGAGACAACAATCAGCTGATGACAACAATCATCAGCAATTTGATCTCAGATTAACCCTCCTGACATTACAAAGATGCTACAAATTAGCAAATAAAGCCAGTCAGGGACTTGTTTACATCAGTCTTCTCAGAAGGGAGGGGGGTGAGACAGAAAAGCTCAAACAGTTTTTTGTGTCTTCAGGAGAAAGCAGCAGCTCAGAACTGGGGGAAGGAGACTGAATAGATAATAACATATATGGAATGAATTGTTAGTTTCACCATGGGCAGCAACATATGAAAAGTTGCTAGTTTAAGCAGAATACCCCTTTAACACGTGGTTTGACACCTACATATTGAGGAGGTAGTTTACACTCTGTTGGCTTAGCTCTGAGGGTGAGAATGTATTTGCTACTGAACATGAGACATTTCCTTTGGGTGATATGAAGAACATAGTAAATAACGCTGAGGTTAACACTCACAGACTTGGCATTGTGAACAGGACACTGTGCCTCAGCGTGCAAGAACAGCAGATTTTTTTCTGTAACCATGGAAACACATAGGTCCACAGGAACTGGCAGGAGCACCCGACTCAGTCCTAAGACTATTATGAAGCAAATGAGTCAGATTTGATCGACAGTTGAGGAGTGAAGCGCTCTGACGCTTTTCCCACAGCTGTATATAGGGAACACAGTGGGTCTTGAGAGTGAGAAAATGTTAAAAGTTAACTGCACATGACAGTACTGCTTGAAATACAGCTAGTTATAGGGTTTACAATCTTAGGCCATGTTCACATGATGTGAAAACAAGGGCCACAGAATGGCCGCTGTCTAAGATGTTTACCCGGCCAATACTGCAGTATCGGCTGGGTGAACATCACTTCATCTTAACTGGAATATGGGCATATTCGGGTATGCCTGTTCTCAAATAGCCATAGCAGGCAATGTAAAGTACGTCCGGGAGCCGTACTTTACATTGTTTGCTCAGTCTATTACATGCGACCGCTGTTAACTGAATAGCGGCCGCACAAAATAGACATGTCAGTTTTTTGTGCGGCCACATAGCATGGCGGCCGCTGGGTATACGGTGTGTATACACTGCAGCTTTTGTTGTGTAGAAACTAATGTAAAGCAGTGTCAATAAACAGCGGCCTTTGTTGCAATCTGCAACAACGGTTGTTATATATTGAAAAAAATACATTATGTGAAAGTGGCCCTAATCTTTTGTGATTGTGTCATCTGACCCTGCAGCAATACTACCTGCATTTTTTTTAAAATATATATTGAAAAAGATGAGGAAGGGAAAAACGTGTGACTTCAGGATCAGACTACATACATGGCCTGTTGGTTGTCTGTTACCACGGAAACATATGGACATGCTCAGGCGCTGTAGACATGAAATGATTAGAAATTGTTCATAATCTTTACAGGTGTTGATCTGGATCCGCAGATAATATAATATATTATATAAGATAAATAAGAATATAAGATATATAATATAAAGTGAATTGTTTTCTGGGGCAGAAGGGGTGATAAGTTATTTTTTTTTCCTAATCAAATCATCTTCCTATTCATAGTGAGTTATGTAACACCATGAAAGATCCAAACCAAGGAATTAAAGAAATTAAGTTGGAGAAGGACAAAAAAGTGTTCAATAACTGTTTTACAGGTATGTAAATATGAGGTGGGGATACAGATAACCTAGAATAGGGCTGCGCTTATTTTTTTTAGATATGAGTCTATTATATTAGATTGTATTGTATTAGATATGAGTATTGTATTAGGCCAGGTTTATACTATGTAAGATAGTGGCCGTTCTGTGGTCAGTGAAGGTTATCCCGGACGGTACTGCGGTACCGGCCAGATGAACTTTATTTTTTTTAGAATTGCATACCGGTGTGCCCGCATCCCAATACCCCGACGGAGCCGCACTTTACATTGTCTGAACTGTCAGTGTTGTGCAGCCGCTATTCAATGAATAGCGGGCGCACAAAACTGACATGTCAGTGTTTTCTGTGGCCGCAAAGAATCTCAGATGTATCTCGGATGTATACAGCATGTATACACTCCGGCCGGGATTCCATTAAGATAAATGTGATCGACAATTTCATTAAATAACGGCAGTGGTTGCAAAACTGAAATTTTACGTAGTGTGAACTTAGCCTTAGGTTGTACTTAACATAACATATTACTAACCCTTGATAGTAAAACAATCAAACTGGATAGTAATGATATTGCAACATACATTACAACATCATATCCTGTCAGCCAAAAGCTTTATGTCACGTCCTCTTCACAAAAGGTGAGTTGTCTATTTGCCCATACACAACTGACTTTATCAGATAACTATGTATAAACCTTAGATTATATCTATATAGAGGTTGATCTAGAATAAAGAAGATATATCAACATAGCAGGGGATTATTTACTATAAATATTCTGTTAGATAGAAGACATTTAAATCTGAATGCCTTTCTTTAAAGTCGTAAAAATGTAAATTATGAAAATCAAAAAACAAAATGAGTGCACATTTACTAATTGTAAGAGAGTGCAGAGAACTAGGTCAGAAAAACTGATGAACTGATGAACCCCTGAGGAAGTCAGCAGATAGATAATGGAATGTAAGGGGCAGGGCTTGGTGCAGGGACCACTCCTTCTCCAATATCGTGGTATTATCATTTACTGGGCATAGTGCTTATTACATGTTCATTGTTCACACGTTTATACCTTCTGAATAACTTGTTTGCCATTTAGGGACATTTTTTGTATTGTCTTTTTTGGTGGGAGTAGGGACAGCAGACCAATATATTGTATGGTGTCTGTCTGTGAGTGTACCTGGCTTGAGGGTGGGATGGATTCTAATCCCTCTTCAGTAGTTTTATTTTTGTATACAGCGCTGGTTTCAGCTTTTTATGTCTAATGAAATTCATATTTTTACATTACTTATTGTGTGATGTGCATAGTTTCTTATGCTTTTTTTTTCCAAAATTATAAATTATGGTCAATAGATTCTGGAAATGGGTAACTAAGCCAATGATTCAATTTGCCACACTTGGGAGTCAGAAGATATTTACTTAACTATGATCATGCTTTATTATTGTATTGTTTTGTGTATTTGTACCATCTATCTATATCATAAAAATCAAAGTCTGTCTGTCTGTCTGTCCCACATAGACTTCCAAACGCCTGAACCGTTTGACCCCAAATTTGGCCCACAGATACATTGGGTTCCCGGGCAGGTTACAGCGAAGGTCCCGTCCCCGCCAGATGTACAGGAGGGGAGGGGGAGGGGGAAGAGCGGCGCCCCATAGAGATGAATTGGAAAATCTCCTTACTGCTCACACATAAATAGCTGCAGCTGCCCAGAGAAAACGGCAGTTGGGAGCCTATAGGATTACTACTTTCATTTTCACAGGGAGTTGTGGTTGCTAGGGAAGCTGCCTCACAACAGATCCACAGAAATAAGTGGTAGACCCCCTACTCCATCTATACAGTACAGGTATACAGGACCCCCTACTCCTACTATACTGTACATGTATACAGGACCCCCTACTCCATCTATACAGTACATGTATACAGGACCCCCTACTCAATCTATACAGTACATGTATACAGGACATTACAGGTATACAGGACCCCCTACTCCTACTATACAGTACATGTATACAGGACAGTATTACCAGCTGCTGCTGCCCTAAGCACTAAACCTGAAGATGCCCCATCCTCACTCACCAATTAGCATCAAGCCTGACCAATACCGCCATACTGTGACTGGATAACACCGCCATACCAGACCTGACCAATACTGCCATACTGTGACTGTATAACACTGTCATAACACACCTGACCAATACCACAATACTGTGACTGGATAACACTGCCATACCAGACCTGACCAATACCACCATACTGTGACTGGATAACACTGCCACACCAGACCTGACCAATACCGCCATACTGTGACTGGATAACAATGCCATAACACGCCTGACCAATACCACCATACTGTGACTGGATAACACTGCCATACCAGACCTGACCAATACCACCATACTGTGACTGGGTAACACCGCCACACCAGACCTGACCAATACCGCCATACTGTGACTGGAGAACACCGCCATACCAGACCTGACCAATACTGACACACTGTGACTGAATAACACCGCCATACCAGACCTGACCAATACCGCCATACTGTGACTAGATAACACCGCTATACCAGACCTTACCAATACCGCCATACTGTGACTGGATGAATCTGCCATACCAGACCTGACCAATACCGCCATACTGTGACTGGATAACACTGCTATACCAGACCTTTCCAATACCGCCATACTGTTACTGGATGAATCTGCCATAACACACCTGACCAATACCACCATACTGTGACTGGATAACACTGCCATACCAGACCTGACCAATACCATCATATTGTGACTGGATAACACTGCCACAGCACCTCCACCAACTCTATACTACAGGTATACAGAACCCCAAACTATACACTACAGGTATATAGGACCCCAAAACTATACACTACAGGTATACAGGAACTCCACCAACTATATACTAAAGGTATACAGGACCCTCAAACTATACACTACAGGTATACAGGACCCCCGAACTATATACTTCAGGTATACAAGACCTCCACCAACTCTATACTACAGGTATACAGCACCTCCACCAACTCTATACTACAGGTATACAGGACCCCTTATACACACTGACACTTTATACCCGGGCAGTGTCGGGTACATTTTCTAGTGTAAAACATATGTTGGACTGAGTGCTTTTTTAAGCAGCTGTTTGTCAGCCTTTTCCACTAGATGATATAGTGTCTTGCCCCGATGGTCTCATATAGTTTATACTGTAGACTCGTATGTATTTCGTATTAATGTGCCGGTATCTCCCGTGTCATTACAGGTACTTGTGTTATCGATTGGTTAGAAGCTAGCAGATCAGTCAGAAACCGCCAAGAGGGACTTGTCTTGGCTTCTGCTTTACTCACTGAAGGTCACCTGCAGCCTGCCGGAGATGTATCAAAGAGCGCTGCCGAAGGCTTAGCGGAAACAACATTTCTCGATAGTACTGAGGCCTTATATTACTTTGTAAGTGGTTATAACTCATGTTTTCTTATATGCCAATAGGCATCCTGTTCCTGGCTCCAATACTAAAATCCCTTTTTAGGCCATGTTCCCACACAGTATTTTTGCTCGGTATTTCGTAACCAAAACCAGGAGTGTATTAAAAACACAACACACGCTGTTGAAATTAAGTAGATGGCCGTCATTTAATGGCAAATAATTGCTTATTCTAAAACAACGGCTGTTATATGTTATTAAATGGTGGCCAGCCACTCAATTTCAACAGTGTGTGTGAACAGAGCCTTTCTGTGTTTTCAATCCACTCCTGGTTTTGGTGGCAAAATAATGAGCAAAAATACTGTGTGTGAACATAGCCTAAAAATGAAGACATAGACATAGACACCCCCAATGATCAGCTGATTGATGTGTTTCCAGCTTTTAAAGTGCTGCCTACTGCCGGGGAAAAGTAGTATTGCAGGACCAAACTCAGTACATTGAGTATCTATCTATCTATCTATCTATCTATCTATCTATCTATCTATCTATCTATCCATTCACATACTGTATATATTTATTTTTTTGTCAGAATGGGCAAGTATATCCCTTTGTTGTATTACTAAGCAACTAAACAACATAAAAATCTGGTCAAAAAGGTTCAATGTAATCAATGAAAACTGAATTCTATCTGAACCATACAATATATAACCTATTACAATTTTGTGTATACTACTGACTTTCTGAAATAGTCCTAAAAATCTAAAAATGTAACGTAAGTCTCATTCAAACCAGTATGTGACAGTACTTTTTCAAGCGAATATACCACTAGATTTTTTTAATGAACAGACTGGAGCAGGGTGCCAATGCTGCTGTCCTTTTTTTGACCCGCTGCCCGGTTCCCGCACATGTTGCCGGTCTATTACCGAGCATCGACTGGGCATGAAGCCATGAAGGCGGCCCCCAGTGTGACGATCTGCCCTTCCCTCTAAGACGCGTCTCCATTGATTTTAATGGAGCTGCATCACAGAGGGGGAGGGGAGATCGTCATACAGGGGACCGACCTGCCTTCAGTGCTTGGTAATAGACCGTCGCCATGTCGGGAACCAGACGGTGTTTCAAAAAGAGGACCATGGCGCTGACATCCCCAAGCCGGTCTGTTCATGTCAAAAACTATTGGTACATTAAGTAATTTTTTTAAGTGATATTCTCAGTATCTTCTGTGGTTTCCCCTATACAGCCAGACAGTGGATTCTTTTGTGAAGACAACTCTAGCGATGATGAAATTGTCAAAGAACAATTTCGAGGAATTATTGTGAAGCAAGGCTGTTTGTTGAAGCAGGTATGTTTGAGATAGCACATTATCCACTTATTTTAGAAGCAGATGCTAGCCTTGGTTGCCAGACCTTCTGTAGCCTAGCCACCACCTTAGTGCTTGAGGAGGGATCATTGATACTATTTTAGTATAACAGCTCCTTAGCACAAAGCACTGGTCTACAAAAATGTTTTGCTGAATTTGGCGACACTAGCTCTTTTTCCCAAAAACTGCCATGTGTGAAATCAGCATCAAAGTACTATGCAAAAGTTTCAGGCAGGTGCGGGAGAACGACAACCCCGAAAGGGGTTGTCCAGCGAAAATTATTTTCCTTTCACATCAACTGGTTTCAAAAAATTATATAGATTTGTAATTTACTTCTATTTAAAAATCTCAAGTCTTCCTATACTTATCAGCTGCTGTATGTCCTACAGGAAATTGTTTTCTTTTCAGTCTGACACAGTGCTCTCTGTGCTTTCTGAGACAGGACCTGTCTGTTACTATGATCGATACTACGATCGTTTGCTCCATCTGATCCCAGCAAATGAATAAACAATTTGGATTACACTGAATGATTAGTGAACGATCAGCGAACAAATGTGGAATTACAGTGAATGATTAGCAATGATTTTAGGTTCAGCTCAAAAGATGCCATCAACGCCACATAAGCGATTTTTCGATTGTTGCCCACATTCAAATGGAACAATTATAATTTAAATTCAAACGATATAACGATTTTCACAATAATCGTCCCGTGTAGTAGAGCACTTAGTTTTCAGCACCTGACACATGGTTAGTAAGGGGTAGAGGGCTCTGTTTAAAGCCCAGGCATCTGCATATTATATTTACCCTTTTACCATTGTTTAATAGCTATTCTAATATATACAGAATAATTTTTTTTTTATTTTGAAAACAAGTAGTATAAACAATTCTGGTGTAGATTTGTTCAAATTTAGCAATGTTAATATCATATATATATATATATATATATATATATATATATATATATATATATATATGAGTGCATCGTTTAGTTGCTTGACCTTTGGACGTTTTCTTGATAATCACCATGTGGTTCACCCAACACCAGAAGTGACTCATGGTTTCACAGATAATGATAGAGAGGCGTTTCCTCAGGGGGACGAGGGACCCTCCGCTGTCGCACACATTCACTTCCTCTTTCTGTGACATTTTATAATAATATTTATACTGCTGTATTCCCCTGATAGACCGCCGCTTACACCTCTATGTCTTATCAAAAGGGAAGCTCCTAATAATGCTTTTATTTGTATAGTGCCAATGTATCCATTAGGGCTTAGATTAAAGCCTGGCTTTGGAAATACAATTAATTAACACAAAGATACTGCCCCTTGCTGTTCCTATATGATATACTTTGCTCAACAAGTCTGGAGATGTAAAGAGAGAAAAAGACAACATAGAACTTCAAAAAAGAGAAAATATGTATAGAGAGAGAAGCTGCAATGCTTCTTGGGAAATACAGCAGTCTCCTGGTCACTTAAACTGACTCTGTACCCACAATCTGTCCCCCTCCCCCAAACCACTTGTACCTTCTCATAGCTGCATTTAATCCAAGATCTGTCCTGGGGTCCGTTCGGCAGGTGATGCAGTTGTTGTGCTAAAAATCAACTTTTAACCCTTTAAGGACATGGCCCATTTTCGTTTTTACGTTTTCAGTTTTTCCTCCTTGTGTTTAAAAGGTCATAGCACTTGCATTTTTCCACCTAGAAACCCACATGACCCCTTATTTTTTGCGTCACTAATTGTACTTTGCAATTACAGGCTGAATTTTTGCATAAAGTACACTGCGAAACCAGAAAAAAATTCAAAGTGTGGTGAAATTGAAAAAAAAAACGCATTTCTTTTATTTGGGGGAAATGTGTTTTTACGCCATTCGCCCTGGGGTAAAACTGACTTGTTATGCATGTTCCTCAAGTTGTTACGATTAAAACGATATATAACATGTATAACTTATATTGTATCTGATGGCCTGTAAAAAATTCAAACCGTTGTTAACCAATATACGTTCCTTAAAATCGCTCCATTCCCAGGCTTATAGCGCTTTTATCCTTTGGTCTATGGGGCTGTGCGAGGTGTAATTTTTTGCGCCATGATGTGATCTTTCTATCGGTACCTTGATTGCCCATATACGTCTTTTTGATCGCTTTTTATTACATTTTTTCTGGATTTGATGCGACCAAAAATGCGCAATTTTGCACTTTGGGATTTTTTTGCGCTGACGCCGTTTACCGTACGAGATCAGGAATGTGATTAATTAATAGTTCGGGCGATTACGCACGCGGCGATACCAAACATGTTTATTTATTTATTTGTTTACTTTTATTTAAAACCTGGGAAAAGGGGGGTGATTCAGACTTTTATTAGGGGAGGGGGCTTTTTACTATAAACAACACTTTATTTTTTTTTTTTACACATATAATAGAAGCCCCCCTGGGGGACTTCTAGTATATACACTGTGATCTCTCATTGAGATCTCTGCAGCATAGATATGCTGCAGAGATCCATGAGATCGGCACTCGTTTGCTTTCGGCTGCTGCAGCCGAAAACGAACGAGTGCCGAGCCGAGGACGAGGTCCCGGAGGAGCGATCTCCCCCACTAGACACCAGGGAAACGTTGCCTCCGGTAATCGGAGGCAGCTGTCAACTTTGACAGCTGCCTCCGATTAGCTAATTAGCGGGCGCGGCGATCAGACCGTGCCCGCTAATAGCAGCGGTCCCGGGCTACTCGCGGCACCCGGGATCGCCGCGCGGCCCTGCTTTGAAGTGCAAGTGCGGACATATGACGTACCGGTACGTCATATGTCCTTAAGAGGTTAAACTTGTAGCCCTGTGTCAAATTGGCGTGGCCTAGAGTACCTGTGCCCTAGGCCTGCACCGCTTCTCTGTCCCTCCTCCTCATAGGAACGCTCCTGGGCAAGATTTTCTCTATTCATCACTTGTCAGAACACTGCACAGGTGCCTTAACGATCCAGCCCATGTGCAGTGTTCAGACATGCCTGGGGAATTGCTAATGGTGAAGAGGGCGGGGAGGGACAGAAGGGCGGTGCAAGTCTAATGCACAGACACTCCATGCCACACCAATTTGATACAGGGCTGCAAGTTTTAAAGTTGTTTTTTAGGACAATAACTGCATCATCTGCCGAGCGGACCCCAGGACAGATCTTGGATTAAAAGCAGCTATCTGAAGGTACAAGTGCTTTCTGTGGGGCAGATTGTGGGTAGAGTCGCTTTAATCACATTGACACCACCCGCAGAAAGTGATCAGAGTTGCAGGGAGGGAAAGAAATAAGAAGGGTAAAAATGACACTGGAGAGCGACTGTTTTCTCATGGATAGTGTTAGGGCTCGTTCACACAGAGCAAAAGCAGCTGGGGGCTCTAATTTTCTGTTTCAGTGCGGAATACAAGCATAATACAAGCGGAAATTACGCCCTGAATCAGCGCGGAAATGGGGAAAAAAGGGGGGGGGGGGAGGAGGATTCTAGTATATATTCTGGTATATGTGTGAAAAAAAGAAGGACAGAGAGAAACTAGGGTAACTGAATCAGGCGCACACCAAAATAATTAGAAAAAAAAAAATAACACTTTATTGAATACCAGCTAAACAAACAAATAAAAACATCTAAAATCCCCGTGAACGGGGAAACAAACTGCAGTACCTGTGAATAAAGGTAGGACTGCACTGCTACAATTATCTGGGCCAAAAAAATGCCCAACAAGCATGGGACTCAAAAGGGAAAAAGAAAAAAGTGTATATACAACCGTGTAGTCAAGGGATCATAGAAAAAATATGTCAAAGTATCACAGAACAATCATAAGAGTCATACCCTTGAAATATATCAGGTCCCCATGTAGCAGAAAGAAATACCCCACGCGTATCGCCGCTACATTGCGGCTTCGTCAGGAGTCAATGCAATAACAGGGAGAGCCGGTATATATACCTGTGATCCATTCAATTCCCCATGATTGACATGGCGCCAGGGAATGAGGCAGGCGGAACTGACGTCTGCGTCTGCACTCGCCGCGCTCCCAACCAATCCGGTGCGCGACGTGGTGACGCAGTGGTGCCGGGGTGAGTGGCGGGCGGAAATGGAGTCTGCGGCTGCGCGAACCACGTGACCAGAAGTTTAAGCACGTGGCGCCATGTCAATCATGGGGAATTGAATGGATCACAGGTATATATACTGGCTCTCCCTGTTATTGCATTGACTCCTGACGAAGCCGCAATGTAGCGGTGATACGCGTGGGGTATTTCTTTCTGCTACATGGGGACCTGATATATTTCAAGGGTATGACTCTTATGATTGTTCTGTGATACTTTGACATATTTTTTCTATGATCCCTTGACTACACGGTTGTATATACACTTTTTTCTTTTTCCCTTTTGAGTCCCATGCTTGTTGGGCATTTTTTTGGCCCAGATAATTGTAGCAGTGCAGTCCTACCTTTATTTACAGGTACTGCAGTTTGTTTCCCCGTTCACGGGGATTTTAGATGTTTTTATTTGTTTGTTTAGCTGGTATTCAATAAAGTGTTATTTTTTTTTTCTAATTATTTTGGTGTGCGCCTGATTCAGTTACCCTAGTTTCTCTCTGTCCTTCTTTTTTTCACACATTGCATTGTGCCTAGGGTAGTGGTCTGCACCCAGCTCTACATATTATTTTTCTTTTACCTGGTGGTACCCATCCTGTTTTCTCTAGTACACTATATTCTGGTATAGTCTAGTTTACTCGCCAAATACTCGCTGAATTTTAGCGCTGAATGCATGCGGATTCAGCGCGGATTCCTCGAGTATTCCGCGCTGAATTTGTCAAGAGCTGATTACGAGCTGAACACTTTCCTAGCTGAATACGTAGGGATTCTGCTTGCATTCTGCTTGGAATTCAGCAGCAGTTGATTTCAGGCGGAAATATTTCCTCGCGTAATCCGCCCCTTTTGCTCTGTGTGAACGTAGCCTTAGAGTAGTGGTGTATATTACTTAAGAGCTTAAAGGGGAACTATCAGCAGGTTAACCTCCTCCCGCCGCCGCAGTTAATTAACGTCGCTGCAGCCTATGCCCAACGCTGCAGCGACGTTAATTAACGATCCAGGATGACGCAGGCACAAGAGCTGCGCCTGTGTCATCCGTGGCGGGTCCCGGCTATCAGTGATAGCCGGGGACCCGCCGCTCCGGTGCTGACAGTTAACCCTACAGATACTGCGGTCAGCACGACTGCAGCATCTATAGGGCTCCAGATAGAGAATTCTCCTTCTACAGAGGAAGAATTCTCTCCGGTGTCCATCGGGGCTCTGCGAAGTGATCGCAAAGCCCCGTTGGTAGCCATGGAAACCAGAAGCCTCAGGCTTCCTGTCTATGGAAGCCATCGGGGGTTGGGAGGAAAGACAAGATAGTAACAGCGGCAGGGGACACTGGAGAGGGGGCAGAGATACGGACATCAGCTTATGGGATTATTATGATTCCATAAGCTGATGTCCAAACACGACCTGGGCATTGAGGCATCAATGACCCCAGGTTATGAAAGGGTTAACCTTTCCTAACCTTCTGATAGCTTCCTATCGCACACAGGACGCAGAAGATAAAAGGTATTTCTCTTACTTTAATCTTTGGCGCCATTCCTTTGCAATTTTAACATAGTCCTCTGTCCAGTAAGGCCATTCGGAGTGCCGCCAGAGTGCCAATCTGGCCCACTCCGCTGATAATCATTAGACGATGCAGGCCAGCCGGGGCGGAGCAGTGCTCCAAATGGCTTTACCCGACAGAGGTTCACATTAAAAATGCACAGGAACAGCGCCGAGGATGAAGGTAAGAGACATACCTTCATCCTCAGCGCCCTGTGTGAAATAGGAGGCTATCAGTAGGTTAGATTCATCTAACCTGGTCATAGTTCACCTTTAATTTATTTCAATTTTGTGGGATAACCTCTTTAGGTCTATAGTGTAAACTGCATTAAAAGCAGGTGTGAGCTTAGTGTAAATGTACTGATGCAGATATGTTAGGAACATAGTGGGGGAAGGCAGCCATCTCATTATATAAATGGCTGCTAATAAAGATCATGATTAGTGGTCGTCTATATAAGAAATGGCCGCCTTTGCCCGATATGTTCCCAAAGTGGCAACATAGCCAAAATAACAAAATAAGTTTACTTAAATTTGAACTAGATAGATATTTGTGTTTTACGGTTATGGCGCCTCCTTGTGCTCCTTTGATTCCACATAAGAACACATATGGTGTGGTCAGTTCCAGTGGTCACACATGCTCAGTAGTACAGATTCTTCTTTACACAGGTGGCTGAGTGATTCTTGCTATTGGGCAGCTCCTTCTGACTCGCACTGGACATATTAGGAGAACAATTACATTTCCAGTAATTCTGTGACGTCATTATAATTATTTTCTTCTTCTAAACATTTTAACCAAATTTCTTACAAACTCACAGGGGCATAGAAGGAAAAACTGGAAAGTAAGGAAATTTGTTCTCAGAGAAGATCCTGCCTACCTGCACTACTATGATCCTGCCTCTGTAAGATTACTTTTTGGATTTTTTTTTCTCTATAGATTTACTTTGCCTCCAGTGATAATGCAAATACTCAAAAGCATCAAACAAAAAGCATACCTCCCGACATACAACTCCCCATTTATAGAACTCTCCCACAATCCACCCAGGAACACCTCACAAATAGAGATGAGCGAACCTGGAGCATGCTCGAGTCGATCCGAACCCGAACTTTCAGCATTTGATTAGCGGTGGCTGCTGAAGTTGGATAAAACCCTAAGGTTGTGTGGAAAACATGGATATAGTCATTGGCTGTATCCATGTTTTCCAAACAACCTTAGAGCTTTATCCAAGTTCAGCAGCCCCGGCTAATCAAATGCCGATCGTTCGGGTTCGCTCATCTCTACTCATAAACCTTATTTTGGAGCAGTTTGGCACCCATTAACTATCCATTCCCAGTCTCAGTAGGCCTATACAATGGCATATGTCCGAGATAAACCTCATGGAATATTCTCGACACGAAGCCCAGGAGGCAGAGTTTATGATATTATACAATTTTTTTTTAACTAAAATTCCCTAGATAATATCATAAACCACACAATTTATACTTTTCTCTTGATGATAGGGAGACTGAATTATAGCTGGTTATTTTTTATATAGACAAAGTTACTTGATCAGAGAGAATTATTTTTATAATAAAGTATATAGTAAAGAGGATCTCAAAAATCTAAAATGTCCCAGGCCATCCCATCCCATGCCGGGTACAGGCAGGCCTAGCTCTGGTCATAGGGCTTTATCTCTTACAACAAAGACTTATATCTTGCCTTAGGCGGCAGATGACAGAGTCCTTGATGGGCCGTATGTTCCATGGAGTTGCCATAATCATACTGTCCAGCATCTTCAGCTATACCCACTTCCATCGACTCAATGATGTACAAATAGCTACTGGATCGCAAGGCAGTCAGGACTCGGAATTCAGTAAATATTTGGCAACTTGATTACCATTATATAGAAGTATACAGTACACTTTGCTGCTACTGTTCGCTGCAATTTTTTTGGATACAAACCTTTCCTACTTTGCCGTTTCAGTTTTGGCCTCACATGGCAGAAAAGATTAACCCCATTGCAGCAGGGAGAAGGGTGGCACTGTTTAATAGAAATGTACAGGGTTGAAAACCCTATAGCTGCCTGTCCACATGGATATAGCATACATTTCCCGTTAAGCAGTGTAATGTTTCTTTACAGGGAGATGAAGAACCACTGGGATCTATACATCTGCGGGGCTGTGTTGTGACTGCAGTAGAAGAAGGTAAGAAGTTGGTGAGGTCTAAATTGGGGCATAAGATATAAAAAGACCCAGGTATAAAATGCTTTGACAAAACAGGGCTCTGAAGAAAGTGTTTTTTTTATTGCCTTTTATCTTCTATTACTATGTTTTTCTATTAAGTGAAAATTTGCACCAAAAATACAAAAGAAGTAGTGTCAAAACAGACACAAAACGCTACAACAGACAAAGTGCACTAAAAATTGAGTGCACTTTTAAAGCTGCTATTTTGGATAACATGTCCTTTCTTTTACCATTGCTTTTTCCAGGGAGGAAACAAGATGTTGATGGAAATCTTTTTGAAATCATCACAGCATCTGAAATTCATTACTTGCTACAGGCTGCGTCAGCAGATGAGCGAAAAGAGTGGATTAAAGCTATTCAGACTGTCTCCAAAATCGGAAAGTAATGTGTCTCAAAGACCAACGATGGAGACTACATTCTCTATTAAACCACTGGAATAAATGCATATCATCACTATTAGAGATGTTAGATTAATTAGCATATAAAGGAAAGAGATAAATTAATTTAAAATGTATTTCAAGTATTTATTAACTGCTTCTCCCTCTTCCTTCTCCACAGACTTCTTTTGGTAGCTGTAACCTGATCTCTTAGGGCCCTTTTACACAGAAAGATTATCTGCCAAAGATTTGAAGCCAAAGCCAGGACTGGATTTGAAAAGAGGAGAAATCTCAGGCTTTCCTGTATGACCTGATCACTGTTTATAGTCTGTTCCTGGTTTTGGCTTCAAATCTTTGGCAGATAATCTGTCAAATAATCTTTCTGTGTAAAAGGGCCCTTACTTATTTAGTGTGAGTTTAGGAGGGAAAAGAAGTAAACTAGAATTTTAAATGGGAAAAATGCTTTTTTTTTTTCATTAAGATTTTTGGGGGAGATTTATTAAGGTTGTGTCCCTGGCGCATGCCAAAGAGAGGGCGCAGATTGTTGACTTCTCCTGTGTGCCCCAGCCGCCTTTCAGGCGAGCAAAGTGGCTTGGCCTTCCTCCGCGCCTATTTTATCAAGGTTTACACCTGGAAACAGGCGTAAACCAAGCAAAAATCTACAGCTTTTCCAGGGCAATGACTGCGCTCAGAAAAAGTCCAGACGGCTTTACTAAGAGAGGGCGGGGCTTTCTTGATAAATGTCCCCCTGTATTTTTTGTTATATTCACTTGATCTATTGATGAAAAATTTGTTACCATTTAATTTAAATGTAAAGTACTTTATGAGCAGTATAATACATGCTCTTGGTATATGTTGAAGGAAAACATAATAATAAATTCTGTGCAAATGTTGTTAATATAATTTTACACTTATTACCTAGACATTGCTCACAAAAAAGCAATAAAGACACAGAATACAGCAAATAAAATTGACATAAAGCGGCATACTAGTAGTATTGTACATTTTATCCGTATGCGACAGTTCTGTATTTGTAGCCAAGAAGTATCTTTATGAGCTTCAAGTAGTTTATAAATATTTTTTTTTATTTACAAAAGTCAGATTCCTAGTGATCGACTGCAATATGTTAAGAATTCAGTCTCCCACTAGAGAAATTTAGTATTTCACAATGTTTGTTACAATGAATTGGCAGTCTGTGTTATTCATGGACATGGCAGGTCCTCCAAAGCTAGAAGACATAACTAAATATTATTAATGGGTCAGTTACTTCATGGTATCTTACTAACCGTACGAATGGGCCGCACAAATGATCACTATCATTTGTGCAGCCATTTAAATACTATATACAGAGGAACAACGATAAATTTTTAAAGCCACACAAAAGATGTGATCAGTGGACAGGTAGCCATTTTCCAGCTCCCTGGCTGATGGCTGACACTTTTACATGGGCTGATTATCAGCTGAAGGCGTTTTTCTAGAAAAGCTCCTTGCCCATAATCTACCTATGTAAAGGGGCCTTTAGAAGGACCCCATCCATTAGTGATGTCAGGCAACTCAGACTCTCAAACTACATGATAAAGGTATGGTTTGTACAAGCCACAGATTTGTCCGCTCCATACAGGAAGGCCAGGGTTACAGGGAGAGGTGAGAAACTTGATGGCAACAAAACATAGGAGCACAACACTAGGAAAAAAGTGATAAAAACAAAGATGGAACATGATCATTTGTTATACCATGGTTTTTAATATGGAGAAAAACTTTTCTTCATAGTCATAGCTGAATATAAGGCAGAGTTCTCACTACCTTTGTGCCTTCCAAGGCCTGGATATGTCAGCACCCTCTTAAAATTAAGTGCCAGTTAGGGATGGTCCGAACCCGAACACTTGGCATCGGATTCCCGCTGTCTGCCCGCTCCGTGCAGCAGGCGGATACAGCGTGAGGACCGCCTGGAAAACTGGGATACAGCCTATGGCTATATCCCAGTTTTCCAGGCGTTCCTCCCGCTGGATCCTCCCGCTGCACGGAGTGGGCAGACAGCGGTAATCATTCTGGAGGGTTTGTCCGAACCCCGTCCGAACCAGGTTCGGACCATCCCTAGTGCCAGTGTATCTGTGCATGGAGTGGCACTGGTCTCATTAACTTCTATAGCCTGAATGTAGTTCACTAGTGACTTGGGTCGGTCATTTCCCACATACTGTATATACAGGTTTTCATTTCGACCTGCATAGCAAACCACACGTTTGAGTCCAAGTGAAAACTATTATAAGTAATTATATATATATATGAATCTAGTAACTAGCTACTATGATGGAGCCGTAGAAGTAAGTGGAGTCCATGCCATTCTGTGCGCAGATATGTTGGCTCCCTATTTTCGCAGGGTGCTTTAGAAGGCGCAATCGTGGTATGAATGCATCCAAAAATAGAGATGTTCCCACTCAAAACAGAGAAAGAAGCCTAAAGGGGACCACTGGACCGCCTTTGTTAAAAAAAAAAAAAAAAAAAACAACTTCCAAACAATGCAGGGTTCTTACCTATGTTTCCCCCTGACACTCACTTTATGTGGTTTTACAGTAGTCCCGCTCCTCTAATGCAGTTTTCTGCCTGCTCCACATCACTTTTTCCTCTTCTTCCCTTGCACTACTGTCAGGCTACATTTCACAGTAGTCTTTGCAATGCATGCTAAGAATGTCCTTTTTCTCCAACCGGGCCCTCCTGCCATGCCCCACCTCTCTCCACCACACCCCAGCTGGATCTCCACAAAGAGAAACAATATCTTCTGAGAGGCTTTAAAGTGACTCTGTACCCACAATCTGCCCCCCCCCCCAAACCGCTTGTACCTTCGGATAGCTGCTTTTAATCAAGATCTGGGGTCCATTGAGCAGGTGATGCAGTTATTGTCCTAAAAAACTACTTTTAAACCTGCAGCCTTGTGTAAAACTGCCGTAGCCTAAAGCGTGGGTGCCCTAACTTTGCACCACCCCTCCGTCCCTCCTCCCCATCATTAGGAATGCCACTGGCAGGATTTTTCCTATTCTTCTGCAATGAACACTGCACAGGTGCCTTAACGATCCAGCCCATGTGCCGTATTCTCACAACTGTTGAAAAGGAGACAATCTGCCAGGGGCATTCCTAATGATGAAGAGGGCGGGGAGGAGGGACAGAGAGGTTGTGCCAGCCTAAAACACAGACACTCTAGGCCACGCCAGCTTGGCACAGGGCTGCAAGTTTAAAAGTTGTTTTTTAGGACAATAACTGCATCATCTGCCGAACAGACCCCTGGCCAGATCTTGGATTAAAAGCAGCGATCCGAAGGTAGAGGCAGTTTGGGGGAGGGTCAGATTGTGGGTACAGAGTCACTTTAAATACTCCCATCTTAGTCACTGAATTCCAGATAAAGCTATTATTTGATTTCCCCTGAATTGACTCAGCTAGCAGCATGCTTCCTGTCCATATGGTGTGGATTCATAGATAAGCCGTATACACGCTACAAGACAAGGTTTGGAAATGTCAAAGAAGACAGATGATTCCGGAAAAAAAGTTTAAGCGTTTTCAGAAATTGTTTAATTAATTTATTTCTGGTGGTTATCCAAGTTTTGTAAACTGATGGCCTTTCCTTAGGACAGACGAGTAATATTAGATCAGTGGGGGTCTAACTCCCAACAACGTCTATGGTCAGCTGTTTGATGGGGCCATGACACTCGGCCTCTTTCATCTATGGCGGTTCATATATACAGTTGCAAGAGATTGCAGTAATGGCAGTGATGGAACTTAAAACATCTAGTTTGTGAGCCTCAAGACATGATATATATATATATATATATATATATATATATATACACACACACACACACACACAGTGGTACCTTGGTTTAAGAGTAACTTGGCGTGAGAGCTTTTTTTGTAACTTGGTTTAAAGGGGTAGTCCACCCAAAAAAATTTTCTTTCAAATCAACTGGTGCCATAAAGTGCCAGAGATTTGTAATTCACTTCTATTAAAAAATCTTAAGTCTTCCAGTACTTATCAGCTGCTGTGTGTCCAGCAGGAAGTGGTGTTTTCTTTCCAGTCTGACACAGTGCTCTCTACTGCCACCTCTGTCCATGTCAGGAACTGTCCAGAGCAGTAGCAAATCCCCATAGAAAACCTCTGTTGCTCTCTAGACTGGAAATAATACAACTTCCTGTTGGGCATACAGCAGCTGATAAGTACTGGAAGGCTTGAGATTTTTTAATAGAAGTAAATTACAAATCTCTGGCACTTCATGGCAGCAGTTGATTTGAAAGAAATTTTTTTGGGGTGGACTACCCCTTTAAGAGCTCCCTGTACTGGGTGGAAGGGGGAGTGGGGAGGGGCGGAGCCTGCATAGTGGGATCTACAATACTCTGACCCAGGAAGTCTCCCTCACCTTCCAAATCATAGCAGATCCACTTCTGGGCTGGGGCTTGCATCAGGGGACAGGACTGTGAAGGTAATCTCTTCATAGCTGTAACCCCTTTCTTGCCTGACAGAGTGCTGCTATACTGTGCTCACATCTGCCCTGCTCATTCCTTCATGCTCCCTGCAGTCTCTGTCAGCCCTAGTGTTTCCCATCCTCTCCTTTCCCGCTATAATGTGCCTGTACTCACACTCAGCCATTCACACTGCTGTATAGGAAAGTTTCTGCCACTGTCCTCCTGCACAGCTCTGTGATTCTTACTTTCTTATTGGTCCATGCTGAATACACCCCCCCCTTACACATTGCTGTCATACGACCACAAAGACCTCTGACAGCAGCCCTGCTCCTCTATTCTAGACTTTCTTATTATCTCAGGATAGATCATCCTCTCCAGCAGCCACAGCCTGCACAGCTCAAGTCGTGACATCACCATTTTATCCAGGAAGTGAAGCCTTGATGCAGTAGTAAGTGCAGGGAAAAAAGCACTTTATGTGTATTTCCCATAATAAGTGCATATTGATAATTTGTATAACTTTGGGGGGGGGGGGCAATACAATACTTTAATAAAAATTTTCGCGGGACTTCTTCTTTAACCAGCCGCTGCCCAGAGTATACTTTTCCTGGTCTGCGCTCCGCCTGCATCTGAGGCTCCCGGCTCCCATAGATCCTGCACAGCCAATTACTGTCTGCGGCAGGGCCGTGCGCCGATTGGCTGAGCGGGACCTATGGGAGCAAGAAACAACTTTCTAAAGCCTGTTGATTTGAAAGAAAATGATTTTCGCTAGAGTAACCCTTTAAGGCTCTCAGAAATCAGTATCCCTAAATCCTTCTCCTCTGTAGTCCTTGCTAACATAAAACTGCCGATATGATGCTCGGATAGAGGATAGCTGATTTTTTTTTTACAATATTTTCTGAGCTACTTTTATAAACCATAATACTATATTAATACATGCAACGTGAGTGTTTACCACAAGGTGGCAGCATTTTCCTTCTTATTAACTTAGGATTGATATATGTTCATCTTAGGCAGGTTTAAATTCTCATGAAATTCCTGTTCAGTGTGCATGCATAATTATATATAAACACAGTAAGAAATCATAGCTAAAATGCATTGATTTATATAATAATTATTATAACAAAGTACAGTACAGTCTATGGAAGCTTTCTAGTATAGAGCTGTACAGCATGTAATTTATGTTCTGTTATCCTTTGGTGTATAATGCATGAATCCAGGGAAAACAGTACAGTGCCTGCGCCCACTATCATCGCCAATGATGCCACAGAATCTTATTACGCTGCAGTCAGGTGACCCCGGCACTACACCTGCAGACGCCCCATCTTCTCTCACCAATCAGCATCAGGATTTTCTAGTTTCTGAACATCATATTGATATCTGATCAGTCTTAGGCCGTGTTCCCACATTTACTGTACACCACCACATGCAGCCGAAGCCAGTCCCTCATGCGGTAACCAATAGGCATATGGCCAATAATCCTGGTAACAGCACATGACTACTGGGGAAGAAATGGGAGCCTGGTTTCGGCCACATGCATTTCTCTACATGGAGAAACATTGTCTGAATCGCGTTTTTCATGGTTTTTAACTGCTTAAAACATAAACAAATTTCCACATTGAATCAATGATTAGAGCCGTCTGCATATTGTCCGTGGGAATTCTCACCACAGGATTGGTAGATTGGTGATAATAGCTCCAGGCGTCACATTTAACACCGCCACACCAGACCTGAACAGCACCGCCATACTGTGACTGGGTACTACTGCCATACTAGACCTGACCAATACCAGCACACTGTGACTGCATAACACTGCCATACTAGACCTGACCAATACCACCATACTGTGATTGGGTAAAACCGCCATACCAGACCTGATACCACCATACTGTGACTGGAAAACACCGCCATACTCTGATTGGGTCATACCACCATACCATACCAGACCGCACAGACATAACTGAGGGGACCCGAACATACACCGGGACACCACACAGACATGACTGAGGAGACACAGGGACACCACACAGACATGACTGAGGAGACACAGGGACACCACACAGACATGACTGAGGGGACAGGAGCACACACAGGGACACCACACAGACATGACTGAGGGGACAGGAGCACACACAGGGACACCACACAGACATGACTGAGGACACACAGGGACACCACACAGACATGACTGAGGAGACAGGAGCATACACAGGGACACCACACAGACATGACTGAGGGGACAGGAGCACACACAGGGACACCACACAGACATGACTGAGGACACACAGGGACACCACACAGACATGACTGAGGACACACAGGGACACCACACAGACATGACTGAGGACACACAGGGACACCACACAGACATGACTGAGGAGACAGGAGCATACACAGGGACACCACACAGACATGACTGAGGAGACAGGAGCACACACAGGGACACCACACAGACATGACTGAGGACACACAGGGACACCACACAGACATGACTGAGGAGACACAGGGACACCACACAGACATGACTGAGGACACACAGGGACACCACACAGACATGACTGAGGAGACACAGGGACACCACACAGACATGACTGAGGACACACAGGGACACCACACAGACATGACTGAGGACACACAGGGACACCACACAGACATGACTGAGGAGACACAGGGACACCACACAGACATGACTGAGGAGACACAGGGACACCACACAGACATGACTGAGGAGACAGGAGCATACACAGGGACACCACACAGACATGACTGAGGAGACAGGAGCACACACAGGGACACCACACAGACATGACTGAGGAGACACAGGGACACCACACAGACATGACTGAGGAGACACAGGGACACCACACAGACATGACTGAGGAGACACAGGGACACCACACAGACATGACTGAGGAGACACAGGGACACCACACAGACATGACTGAGGAGACACAGGGACACCACACAGACATGACTGAGGAGACACAGGGACACCACACAGACATGACTGAGGAGACAGGAGCATACACAGGGACACCACACAGACATGACTGAGGAGACAGGAGCACACACAGGGACACCACACAGACATGACTGAGGAGACAGGAGCATACACAGGGACACCACACAGACATGACTGAGGACACACAGGGACACCACACAGACATGACTGAGGAGACACAGGGACACCACACAGACATGACTGAGGAGACACAGGGACACCACACAGACATGACTGAGGAGACACAGGGACACCACACAGACATGACTGAGGAGACACAGGGACACCACACAGACATGACTGAGGAGACACAGGGACACCACACAGACATGACTGAGGAGACACAGGGACACCACACAGACATGACTGAGGAGACACAGGGACACCACACAGACATGACTGAGGAGACACAGGGACACCACACAGACATGACTGAGGACACACAGGGACACCACACAGACATGACTGAGGAGACACAGGGACACCACACAGACATGACTGAGGAGACACAGGGACACCACACAGACATGACTGAGGAGACAGGAGCATACACAGGGACACCACACAGACATGACTGAGGAGACAGGAGCACACACAGGGACACCACACAGACATGACTGAGGAGACAGGAGCACACACAGGGACACCACACAGACATGACTGAGGGGACAGGAGCATACACAGGGACACCACACAGACATGACTGAGGACACACAGGGACACCACACAGACATGACTGAGGAGACAGGAGCACACACAGGGACACCACACAGACATGACTGAGGACACACAGGGACACCACACAGACATGACTGAGGACACACAGGGACACCACACAGACATGACTGAGGACACACAGGGACACCACACAGACATGACTGAGGACACACAGGGACACCACACAGACATGACTGAGGACACACAGGGACACCACACAGACATGACTGAGGAGACAGGAGCATACACAGGGACACCACACAGACATGACTGAGGAGACAGGAGCATACACAGGGACACCACACAGACATGACTGAGGGGACAGGAGCACACACCGGGACACCACACAGACATGACTGAGGAGACACAGGGACACCACACAGACATGACTGAGGAGACACAGGGACACCACACAGACATGACTGAGGAGACACAGGGACACCACACAGACATGACTGAGGAGACACAGGGACACCACACAGACATGACTGAGGACACACAGGGACACCACACAGACATGACTGAGGAGACACAGGGACACCACACAGACATGACTGAGGAGACACAGGGACACCACACAGACATGACTGAGGAGACACAGGGACACCACACAGACATGACTGAGGAGACAGGAGCATACACAGGGACACCACACAGACATGACTGAGGGGACACAGGGACACCACACAGACATGACTGAGGGGACACAGGGACACCACACAGACATGACTGAGGAGACACAGGGACACCACACAGACATGACTGAGGAGACACAGGGACACCACACAGACATGACTGAGGAGACACAGGGACACCACACAGACATGACTGAGGACACACAGGGACACCACACAGACATGACTGAGGAGACACAGGGACACCACACAGACATGACTGAGGAGACAGGAGCATACACAGGGACACCACACAGACATGACTGAGGGGACACAGGGACACCACACAGGGACACCATACAGACATGACTGAGGAGACACAGAGACACCACACAGACATGACTGAGGACACACAGGGACACCACACAGACATGACTGAGGAGACACAGAGACACCACACAGACATGACTGAGGAGACACAGGGACACCACACAGACATGACTGAGGAGACAGGAGAACACACAGGGACACCACACAGACATAACTGAGGGGACAGGAGCACACACAGGGACACCACACAGACATGACTGAGGGGACAGGAGCACACACAGGGACACCACACAGACATGACTGAGGAGACACAGGGACACCACACAGACATGACTGAGGAGACACAGGGACACCACACAGACATGACTGAGGAGACAGGAGCACACACAGGGACACCACACAGACATGACTGAGGAGACCCGAACATTCCCCACAGCCGCCCGCGCAATATTCCCACAGAAATTCTACCGACTGGGCGAGAACACGTCACGTGATTACTGTTTACATCATGTCCTCGGGCTCGCCTGTCATTGGCCGGACCGGCACCACGTGACACACCAGGAAGCTGCGCCGCACCAGGCAGTGTGGAGGGAGTTTTGTCCTGACTTGTGAGGGGAGCTGCCATAGTTACCGGCGGGCTGACACTCAGGTGACATGTCCGCCTATCAGCTGGAGGCCGCGGACGGCAGCGGGAACCTCGCTATCCCTGTGGGGGAGACTGTCCTAGGAAGAGGAGCCCTCCTGGGTGTAAGTGCTGATCAGCCTGCGGGGCTCCATCTGCGCCACTACTACTCCCAGCATGACCTCTTGACGCTGAGCATGCTGGGAGCGGGATAGGTGTGGTGGGCGGAGTCCTGACGTGTTATATGAAGTGACAGCTATTGATTATTGGCGCACAATTGCGATGTCTGTGTGAGGTGGCAATGTACATAGAAGGGGGAGGGGCAATGATGACGTCATTGCTATATATGATGTAATCCCTGTCAGTGTATTATCCATGTAGAGCATGTCCCATAAACTGTCATGCTGTTGTGTCCCAGCTCCCATTAATTTCAATGGCCATAGTGTTTGCTGACGGCATCAGAATGATTGAGGCCCATGCTGATCCAAGCTGGGAAACATCGGCGTATCATTTCTATCGTCTTCAGATGTATCCGAGCAAGCAGAGGCTAAAATCATGGTATGGACACTAAGCCGCTGTTCACACCCCAATTCTGGGTTCTGTCAGATTAAACCTGTTGCACTACAGACTCCAGCAGAGAACAGCACCAACACCCTTTGATTTATATAGGGTTCATTGGATTTCCTAAGATCACACATTTGTAAAAGATGTTATTAACCCTTTAAGGACATGGCCCATTTTCGTTTTTACGTTTTCGGTTTTTCCTCCTTGTGTTTAAAAGGTCATAGCACTTGCATTTTTCCACCTAGAAACCCACATGACCCCTTATTTTTTGCGTCACTAATTGTACTTTGCAATTACAGGCTGAATTTTTGCATAAAGTACACTGCGAAACCAGAAAAAAATTCAAAGTGTGGTGAAATTGAAAAAAAAAAAGCATTTCTTTTATTTGGGGGAAATGTGTTTTTACGCCATTCGCCCTGGGGTAAAACTGACTTGTTATGCATGTTCCTCAAGTTGTTACGATTAAAACGATATATAACATGTATAACTTATATTTTATCTGATGGCCTGTAAAAAATTCAAACCGTTGTTAACCAATATACGTTCCTTAAAGAGAACCTGTCACCAAAAATTATACCCAGTTATTTTATAGTAGGGAGGAAGTAAATATAACCAAACATAAAACAAATAACCCCTGGAAGCTTTAGGGCTGTAAGTTCTGTAATTATAAGCTAAGAAAACTACCATGGAAACAGCTCACTGGAGCTGCCATCTTGAGGCTGGCAGTTGTACACATAAGCCACGCCCCCAAATTCCAAACATGTATGCTGCAGGTTTCCAAGCTTGTGTGCATCGCAGCCTCTAATCAACAGCAGTCAGTTCTTTTACTAACATTTCTCCAGTGTAAAAGGGCAGGTTCACACTGCGTTTTTCCTATCCGTTCAATGTATCTGTTTTTATTGGTTACTTTTAACGGACAGAAAAACTTAGTCAACATTATATTTGTGTATGTTTCAATCCGTTTTTTTTTTTTTTTTTTTTTATAATGGAAGTCAATGGAAAAACTGATCCAAATAGATGTCACACAACTGCATCCATTTTTGCATCCATTTTTGCATCCGTTTTTTCCATAAAACGTAAATGTTAAACGGATCGGAAAAACACAGTTTGAACTAATACTGTCATCTGTGATAATGTCTGCTGAAAACGGGCACTGGGCCAGTGTATTTTTAACCATATTTTTTAGAGTTTGGGTGTGTTTACACAGAGATTTATCTGACACATTTTTGAAGCCAAAGCCAGGAATGGATAGCAAAAGAGGAGAAATCTCAGTCATTCCTTTATGAGCTGTTCACTGGTTATAGTCTGTTCCTGGCTTTGGCTTCACAAATCTGTCAGATAAATCTGTCTGTGTAAATGCACCATTTATCTGTACCTTTGCATCTAATCTAAAGATAATTGTTAATGTGCTGCTAACCATGTGCATCTAATCCTGTGGTAGTTCAGATACGTGTTAGTGAGCTAGTGTATCTAAACCCATGAAAATCTTTGACTTTGAATCCATGCCTGTCTGTGTGATGCTGTCTGCTCAGCATGTGTAATATAGCTTTTCTTGTTTGAGTCTATCTATAAGGCTGTGTTCACACATTGCATTTTCATACCGGTACTGCATAATTTCATTGCAGTAATTAACCATTCAATTGCCATCCAGCCGTCCATCATTGCATTACTACAATGAAACTCCAACGTGTGCGAACATACCCTTAAAGAGGATGTACCACCATCAGGTACATACTCTTTAATATGACCCACGGATAGAACGGCGCCATCACAGGGAAGCCGGTGCCGCGGTCCGTTTTTTAAACCGCGCCCCGGTTCCTGTGTACAGCGCCATTCTATCCACGTGTACCGGGATGGGGCTGAAGCACTAGAGGCGGGTCGGCCCGCCCCCAGTGGTAGGGAATTCCCTCCCCTCTATGACGCGGCTCCTTTAGAATCAATGGAGCCGCGTCATAGAGGGGAGGGAATTCCCTACCACTGGGGGCGGGCCGACCCGCCTCTAGTGCTTCAGCCCTGGCCCGGTCCCTGTGGATAGAACTGTGCCGTACACGGGAACCGGCCCGCAGTTCACAAACGGGATCAGAATTTTCATGGGGTTAGATACACATTCAGGCCTTATTCAAACGATCCAGATCCAGAGGAGGATCGCGGCACAGATGCCTTACACACTCTCACCGGAAGTGGCCTGGACTACGCTACCGAGAGAAGGCGGCAGCGTAGTCCAGACCACTTCTGGTGAACATGAAGTCGGCCGGTCTGTGGGAGTAGGTGAGTAGTAGATGCGATGACAGGAGCACACATCATGCTCTTCCGTCATCCCAGCTGCTGGGTGGTGGTGGTGGGGATCCTTGCTGCGATCTGCACTAGGACATGTCCTATTTTTTTGCAGTGCGGGAAATGGCACGGATCATGTGAATGGCTTCATTTACTTCGATGGTCCCTAAAATTGTCCGTAATCGTGGATCCGCGACCAATTTTACGGAACGTGTGAATGCAGCCTCACAGTTGCACACTATAACAAAAGGACAGCTTATATACACAAGTTTAACAGCTTACTATCAATTATAATAAGATTAGAGGTTGGGTGGACAGCCTGGGGCCAAAGGTACATTTTTTCCACCCCTAGTGGTACCTCACTTAAGATACCCACCATTTTGATTGGGAGGCAGGATACCTTTTAAGGGTGCGTTCACACGTAGCGACTCGCAGCGGAAATCTCGCTGCGACTTTTGCAGCGAGATCCGCTACGAGTTAATTTCCTAGCAGGTCGTGCACACGTACTCACAGCGGTCTGAAAGGCCGCTGAGTGTATGTAATGCAGCCCCCTTAACCGCTGCCACCCGGCTCCCGCTCGGCTCTCTGTATACATTACCTCTCTCCTGCACGGGTCCAGGCGTCCTGCTCTCCCGCCCAGCCAATCAGTGGCTGCAGCTGGGCGGCAGAGCAGGAAGCCAGGACCAGTGCAGGAGAGAGGTAATGTATACAGAGAGCGGGAGCTGAAGGGGTTAAGGGGGCGGCTGCATTACATACTCGCAGCGGTCTTTCAGACCGCTGTGAGTATGTATGCACTGGACCTGCCAGGAAATTAACTCGCACGTACCAACTCGAGATTTCCGCTGCGAGTTGGTACGTGTGTCAACGTACCCTAAGGGTGTGTTCACACATACAGGATCCGCAGCAGATTTGATGGCGTAGAATTGAAGTGGCAGATTCAAAGCAAATCAAATCTGGGCCATGAAATCTGCAGATCCCTATATGTGTGAACGCACCCTAAAACTCCTGCAGCTCTGCACTCCGTTCTAAAGCAAGCATAGTACAGGTCCGCCAGAAGCTCCATAGGCTACCCTTGGATATATACATACTATGGAGCTTCTGGCAGGCCCGTACTATACTCTTTTTACAACAGAGTGCGGAGCCGCGGTGTTTTCCTGAGTTTCCAGAGGTATCCTGACACTTGAACGAAATGGTAGGTATATTTTAACCCCCTAAGGGCCAAACAGTAAACCTTCCCCCCCTCCATTTAATACCTTTTTTTTTTCTTTGTTTTTTATATATTGTTATCCTGAGGGCTAAATGGATTTGGCAGACTATGTCGATGACCAGCATTTTTTAAAGATAAAGTTATCAACAAAGGGTGTGGGAGTGTTTTTATTATCAATTTAAGAAAAAAATTTCTCTGGTGTATTTTTTCTTTCTTTTCACTTTACAAGCTTAGAAGTGGAAGCTGCCAGACAGCATCCACAACTAAGGGTATGTGCACACTACAAAAGCCGGGCAGATAACCCGCTGCAGATTTTGCCACTCGATTGCATCTCCGCCCGTGCCATACACTCCATTCTATACAAAGGCTGATTCCGCTGTCTGCCCAATGAATGAACAGGTTTTTGCCCAGATTTTGTAGTGTGCACATACCCTAAGGCTATGTTCACACTACGTATGAGACCGGCTGTTCCATGACACCGGCCGGGTCACGGAACGGCCAGTCTCTGGCCGGATCATCTTGGCCGGTACTTAATTACCGGCCGGGTGATCTTTCCAGCCGCAGAGCTCTGATGTGGGCGCATTAGCGCGCGCCCGCATCAGAGCTTCCCATAGCCCACAGTGAAGAAAGCAGCCGGAGCCGCTCGCTTCACTGTGTGCACTGACAGGTCTTTCTGCGGCCGGAATTCACTGAATTCTGGCCTCAGAAAACTGACCTGTCAGTTTTTTCCGGCGCCATGTGGGATCCCGGCCGGAACTTATACGATGTGTGTACGCTCCGGCCAGGATCCCATTGCACATAAGGCTTTGTTACACACCGCAAAACTACGGCCGTAGTTCTGCGCCGAGAACTACGGCCGTAGTTTTACGTTGTGTGAACATAGCCTAAGCCTGTAAAATACCAGGTCAATGCCTGGAAAGGACATAGCAAGCTCTTTTTCCATCTCCCTGTTCTAAAAATCAATTTAATATATGGTCCCCAGATAAGAATAGATACTACACTCGATCTTAGCCAAAAGGCCGAGAAGCGATACACCAGTTTTTTTTTATTGAAATAAAACCACCCCATGCCCCCTCATTGGCCATTTTATAAAAAAAATAAAGAAAAATTCCAGTCATCGAAGTAGTACACCGAATCCAACATAGTCATCAGGATACCAATATCTGAAAAAGAAAAAAAAAAGGAGAGGGGGAAAAAAATCCTATCCCTCCCTGCTGCAGACTGTATGGCATCTTGCTTTGCAAGGCTATGTTCACACGGCATAAAAGTACGGCCGTTGTTGCCATTGGCAACATCGGCCATACTTTGTATGGTGTGGAACGCTGCCTATTCTTCTATGGGATCCCGGCCGGAGCATATACACATAGTATACACTCCGGCCGGGATCCCATACGGTGCCAAAAACAACTGACATGTCAGTTTTCTGCAGCCGCAATTTGGTGAATTGCGGCCGCAGAAAGACCTGTCAGTTCACGCAATGAAGCAAGTGGCAGTACTGCAGTACCGGCAGGGATGATCTTTTCAGAGATCGACCGCTCCGTGACGACCGGTCTCTTACAACGTGTGAACATAGCCCAAAGGAAAACACCAGCCAGAAATAGGGGGGAAGTGCAGAGTCCATCTACAGCAGGGGTAGGGCTGGGCAATACGGCCAGATTTTTAAATCTTTATTTTTTTTTTAAACAAACAATGTTTTTTTCTCCTTGCAGTCTCAAATAAAATTGTAATGGTGTGGTGTTTGAGTAGTAGCAGCAGAATAGGAGATGAGGGGTGCAGTAGTAGTAGCAGAATAGGAGATGAGGGGTGCAGTAGTAGTAGCAGAATAGGTGATGAGGGGTGCAGTAGTAGCAGCAGCAGCAGTAGCATAGGAGACGAGAGGTGCAGTAGTAGTAGCAGCAGCTGAATATTAGATAAGGGGTGTAGTAGTAGTAGCAGCATAGGAGATGAGGGGTGTAGTAGTAGTAGCAGAATAGGAGACGAGAGGTGCAGTAGTAGTAGCAGCAGCTGAATATTAGATAAGGGGTGTAGTAGTAGTAGCAGCATAGGAGATGAGGGGTGTAGTAGTAGTAGCAGAATAGGAGACGAGGGGTGCAGTAGTAGTAGCAGCACCAGAATAGGAGACGAGGGGTGCAGTAGTAGTAGCAGCACCAGAATAGGAGACGAGGGGTGCAGTAGTAGTAGCAGCAGCAGAATAGGAGACGAGGGGTGCAGTAGTAGTAGCAGCAGCAGAATATTAGATAAGGGGTGTAGTAGTAGTAGCAGCATAGGAGATGAGGGGTGTAGTAGTAGTAGCAGAATAGGAGACGAGAGGTGCAGTAGTAGTAGCAGCACCAGAATAGGAGACGAGAGTTGCAGTAGTAGTAGCAGCAGCAGCAGAATAGGAGATAAGGGGTGTAGTAGTAGTAGCAGCATAGGAGATGAGGGGTGTAGTAGTAGTAGCAGAATAGGAGACGAGAGGTGCAGTAGTAGTAGCAGCACCAGAATAGGAGACGAGAGTTGCAGTAGTAGTAGCAGCAGCAGAATAGGAGACGAGAGGTGCAGTAGTAGTAGCAGCAGCAGCAGAATAGGAGATAAGGGGTGTAGTAGTAGTAGCAGAATAGGAGATGAGGGGTGTAGTAGTAGTAGCAGCATAGGAGATGAGGGGTGTAGTAGTAGTAGCAGAATAGGAGACGAGAGGTGCAGTAGAAGTAGCAGCAACAGAATAGGAGACGAGAGTTGCAGTAGTAGTAGCAGCAGCAGAATAGGAGACGAGAGGTGCAGTAGTAGTAGCAGCATAGGAGATGAGGGGTGTAGTAGTAGTAGCAGCATAGGAGATGAGGGGTGTAGTAGTAGTAGCAGAATAGGAGACGAGAGGTGCAGTAGTAGTAGCAGCACCAGAATAGGAGACGAGAGTTGCAGTAGTAGTAGCAGCAGCAGAATAGGAGACGAGAGGTGCAGTAGTAGTAGCAGCAGCAGAATAGGAGACGAGAGGTGCAGTAGTAGTAGTAGCAGAATAGGAGACGAGAGGTGCAGTAGTAGTAGTAGCACCAGCAGAATAGGAGACGAGAGGTGCAGTAGTAGTAGCAGCAGCAGAATATTAGATAAGGGGTGTAGTAGTAGTAGCAGCATAGGAAATGAGGGGTGTAGTAGTAGTAGCAGAATAGGAGACGAGAGGTGCAGTAGTAGTAGCAGCACCAGAATAGGAGACGAGAGTTGCAGTAGTAGTAGCAGCAGCAGAATAGGAGACGAGAGGTGCAGTAGTAGTAGCAGCAGCAGCAGAATAGGAGATAAGGGGTGTAGTAGTAGTAGCAGAATAGGAGACGAGAGGTGCAGTAGTAGTAGCAGCACCAGAATAGGAGACGAGAGTTGCAGTAGTAGTAGCAGCAGCAGAATAGGAGACGAGAGTTGCAGTAGTAGTAGCAGCAGCAGAATAGGAGACGAGAGGTGCAGTAGTAGTAGTAGTAGCAGAATAGGAGACGAGAGGTGCAGTAGTAGTAGTAGCACCAGCAGAATTGGAGACGAGAGGTGCAGTAGTAGTAGTAGCACCAGCAGAATAGGAGACGAGGGGTGCAGTAGTAGTAGTAGTAGCAGCAGAATAGGAGACGAGGGGTGCAGTAGTAGTAGTAGTAGCAGCAGAATAGGAGAAGAGGGGTGCAGTAGTAGTAGTAGCAGCAGAATAGGAGACGAGGGGTGCAGTAGTAGTAGCAGCAGCAGCAGAATAGGAGATAAGGGGTGTAGTAGTAGCAGAATAGGAGACGAAAGGAGTAGTAGTAATATAGCTGAATAGGAGATGAGAGGAGTAGTAGTGGTAGCATCAGCTGAATAGGAGATGAGGAGTAGTAATATAGCTGAATAGGAGATGATCAGTAGTAATATAGCTGAATAGGAGATGAGGAGTAGTAGTGGTAGCAACAGAAAAGAAGATGAGAGGAGTAATAGTATAGCTGAACAGGAGAACAGGCGGGTGGTATGAGTAGCAGGGCACAGTACAGGCAGTGTAGTGTGGGGCGCTGTGCTGACTCCTCACCCTGTCTCTGGTGATACTGAAGTCTGGGTGAGTGTCCTGAGGGGCTGGAGTGGAGACTGAGGACCTGGATCCAGCAGGGGTGCTCTCCCTTCAGGAGGGCTGGCTGCTGTGATCAAACCCTTCTAGCCCAGCAAGGCAGGAGTTAATGGAGGTAACTTCTTCCCTGCAGTGTGTGTTGGGGGAGGGAGAGGAGGATTGTCGGCCCTGATACACAGCACAGAGGAGGAGATAGAACTCCCTTGTGCTTTCAACTTACTTCAGAGCCGATCACTGTCCGTCCTCCTCTCTCTTTACTTTGCAGCCAGGGAGCGGTGACAGAGCTGTCAGAAGCAGCCCCCGCGGGCCACATCCCAGCAGATCGGGTTACCTGATTACAGGAGGGTCACTCAGGAGGCCGGTGGAGGCTGCTTTTGAAAGCTCAGTCTGTGCAAAGTGAAGAGAGGAGGGCAGCACTGATAACAGCCCTGATTCATGCTGCTGCAGCCATGTATAGAGTGTAACAGAGGGCAATCTCGCGATACCTGTGTTTCTCTGTTCCCGGCTCGCAGAGGATGCTGGGAACTTCCGGATGGCAGTCTCGGGCCGGCTCTTTTGAAAAGAGCCGGCGCGAGGCACTAATTAAAACTGCTGTAACAATGAAAATCTATAACTAAAGTAATGAAAGTTATTTACAAAAGTAAAAATAAGGTAAAAACAAATGCAATTAAGTATTAAACCCAAAAACCCACACCCCCGTGATTGGTTCTCTTTAAAATCGCTCCATTCCCAGGCTTATAGCGCTTTTATCCTTTGGTCTATGGGGCTGTGCGAGGTGTCATTTTTTGCGCCATGATGTGATCTTTCTATCGGTACCTTGATTGCCCATATACGTCTTTTTGATCGCTTTTTATTACATTTTTTCTGGATTTGATGCGACCAAAAATGCGCAATTTTGCACTTTGGGATTTTTTTGCGCTGACGCCGTTTACCGTACGAGATCAGGAATGTGATTTTTGTAGATTTTTAGCACAGATTTTACCCATTACACTATAGCGGGTTGAAATCACTGGTCTATTGTGACTCCTCTGTATATATATATAGGGGTCTTACATAACGTTTTACTTGTATTTTTGGTCTATTCATCTCAGGCTTTATATTGGTCACTGATTTCTACATATGTTCTCCTTTTCTTTAGATTGCAGACAAGAGAGTATCTAGGAACCATGCCGTTCTTGAGCTGGTGGATGACAAGCTCCGTTTAAAATCAGTAAGTGCTGATAAATTGGAGTGAGGGGTATGATATGTTGTAGAATACAATTTTGTAATGTGTGTTATTTAGTGAAAAAATGTTTTACAACGCACTACACCTTTATTAGATGCTTTAGATTAGCACAGTGATGGCCAACCTTTCCAGCTTGGTGTGTCAAAATTTGGCAAATAAAAGAGCATAACTCAGGTTGTGTGTCACTTTGACAAAAAACATAATTTTGTGATATTTATAGTTTAAATAACAGAAATATACACCGCCCAGTCCCCATCCCTTCACCAGCATACACCCCCAGTTACACCCTGAGTCCCCCTGCTCTTATCCCTCCACCTGCAGACACCCTCAGTCCCCCTGCTCCTATCCCTACAACCTCCCCCCCCCCCCTGCCGAACATATTTACCAACTTGCTGAAGGGCCACCAGTAATCAGGTTTTGGCGTCAGCACAAAAACCCACCAAAATGCGCGCATTTTTCTTTACATTAAATTTAGAAAAAATGTAATAAAATGTGATCAAAAAGGTGCATTTAAGCAATCAAGGTACCGAAAGAAAGAACAGATTGTGGTGCAAAAAATGACACCTCACACATAGACCAAACAATAAAAGCGTTATAAGGATGGCAATAAAGCAATTTAAACACTTTTTTTTTTTTTTTTTAGTTTTAAATTTTTAAAAGCCATCAAATAATATAGTTCTACAAGTTACATATTGTTGTATTCGTACTGACTTGAGGAATATAGATAGCATGTCAGTTTTACCATAGGCCGAATGGCGTAAATACGAAACCCCTCCAAACAAAAGGAATTGCACCTTTTTTCCAATTTCACTGGACATATAATTTTTTTCTGGTTTTTTTTCAGCATGTTTTATAGAAAAATTAAGTCTGTATTTGCAAAGTATAATTGGTGTCGCAAAAAATAAGGGCTCATGTGGGTCTGTAGGGGAAATATGCAAGCACAGTGGCCTTTTAAACATAAGGAGGAGAAAACGAAAGCGCAAAAATGAAAACTGGCTCCGTCTTTAAAGGGTTAAGCCCATCTTTAACATAGGGTAAATCTTTTAAAAGACGTTTACAAGAAGTGATCTGCGAGTTTTTATCGAAAGATCAAAATGAACGATTTCTTGCTCGTTGCTTGATCGTTTGCTGTGTTTACACGGAACAATTATCGCTCAAATGCGATCGTTATTGCGAAAATCTCCAGAACTCTTTCTCCCTTACTCTGCTTCATGGGTTCCCAACAGTTTGTTCCCACACTTTAATGTCTTATAAACTATCCATTGGAAAATTAGAAAAGCCTGTGATAAGAAACCCACACTATGTAGAACAGTGGTTTTATCCCAATAAATGGAATATCTAATACAGAGGCATTTCTATTTTTATCCATATGTTTTAGGGTCCGTTCACACTACCGAATCCTGCCTGCTGTGTGTTTCAATGGGAGGCCTCGCACGCCTCCGCTCTCCGCGCCTCTCCGCGATTTTTTCAGAAATCAACATTACAGGCGATTTTAAGAAACGTTGTAATTGGGTTTATTAGGCAAATATGCCATTATCTGCATTCAAAAAGACTTTCCCCAGGTCTCCCCCCCTTCCTCTCTCTCATTCACTGCTCATTATCAGGAAATCTCGACCCTTTTACATCAGCCGAGCCCTGTGTAATCTATGGAGAGGGGAGGAGGGAGATTAGTCGCCAGCAGAGAACAAAGCAATACACAGCAGGACCTGCATGAAAGCCGGTATTCAGACGTCACAGAGGTTAGTGCTGACTTCAGAGGAGATAGCCCAGAGATGTAGCTGTAAATTAACTCTTTGTTGTCCTGTTTGGGTGCCTCATCTCCCTCCACCCCTTCCTTCTCCATAGAAAACCATGAAGACAGGGGGGAGAGCTTCAAATTGCTTTTTTATGCTAAAAATGCATTTTTCGGCTAATAAACCCAAATACAAAGTTTCTTAAAATCGCCTGTACTACTGATTTCTGCAAAAAAAAATTTAAACGTGTTATCCAGCGCTACAAAAACATGGCATTTTTTCCCCCTACTGTTGTCTCCAGTTCAGGTGCAGTTTGCAATTAAGCTCCATTTACTTCAATGGAACTGAGTTTCAAAACCCACCCAATCTGGAGACAACAGTAGTGGGAAAGTGGCCATGTTTTTGTAGTTCTGGATAACCCCTTTAAACGACAGTGACACTTTAATGGAACCTGAGTGCTTTGTATCATGCACAGAGCTGCCGACATGGGCAAATAGCTGAATGGGAGAGAAAACAAAGACCAGTCTCTTAGCTGATGGCTGTTTGTTATAGAATTAGAGAGTTATACAATCATGTTTTCCTTTCAAGCTCAGAAGTTGTAACTGCTGCAGCATGTACACCTCGCCCTCCCAGCCCTGCATGACTGATGTACAGAGTTTGGCTTCCAGCAATGAGCCTTGTACATCAGTTCTGTAGAGCAGGGATGGGTGGGGGAGGGAGGAGGCATGCAGGCAGTATCCCAGTGCTGCCTCTACAACTCTTGAGCTTAGAAGGAAAACATGACTTTAACTTTGCAAACAGCCATCAGCTGAGAGACAGGTATTTGCTTTAGCTAATGCCTGTGTCTGTAGTTTTAAGGATAATACATAGCTTGTGGATTCCCTTTATTGCAGATGAAGGTTAAAGGGGTTATCCAGTGAAAATCTTTTTCTTTCAGATCAGCTGATATCAGAAAGTTATATAGATTTGTAATTTACTTCTATTAAAAAATCTCAAGTGTTCCAGTATTTATTAGCTGCTGTATGTCATGCAGGAAATGTTTTTATTTTCAGTCTGACACAGTGCTCTCCGCTGCCACCTTTGGCCGAGACAGGAACTTTGTCTCGGTTTTCTATGAATCCCCATAGAAAATCTCTCCTGCTCTGGACAGTTCCTGTCTCGGCCAGAGGTGTCAGCAAAAAGCACTGTGTCAGACTGAAAATAAAGCAACATTTCCTGCAGGACATAAAGCATGGAAGTATGGAAAGACTTGAGATTTTTTCATAGAGGTAAATTACAAATCTATATAACTTTCTGACACCAGTTGATTTAAAAGAAAAAGATTTTCGCTGGACATCCCCTTTAACATTTCCCTTTGTATTGTCTTGGCCTGTTCCAGGGTTTATTTCACCCTGCAGCAAAAATCTGCATACAATTCCTCCACATAGCTACAGAGCAGGAGGTGATGTAAGGGAAGGGGGCGTGGTTTTGGCAACTTTAATACTTATACAATATATACTAATATCGTTCAGCTATTTTGTTATTTCTTTTGGTGATATATACCTCTGGTGTGTAGGGCATCCTGAGAGCTTACATTTAGGGGAACAGAGTACCTGGCATGTAATATGATCCTATTTGGTTTTCACTTTATGTAACGTACGCTGTTTTTATATAGGTCAACATGGTGGGTAAAGCCCCTGCGTCTACAAGTTCTTAGCAATTGAATGATTGATCAGTATTCTGCATACATCCTGGCCCAGTGTACAATCTGTCAATGTCCCACGAAGAACCTAATATATGTTGTGTTTTCCCATCATCATTTTCCTGTGACTGTCAGTATGCCATGTGAGGTGAGGGAACGTCTGACATCTGCTTACCAGGGATCTGTATCTTCCGGCGGAGAGCAGAAGATACCATCTCTCTAACTTTAAACATGGAGATTTAGTGCAGAACTCGACCTCTTTTAGATTTTATAAAGTGGGAAATGGACGTCATTTCATTTTTCAGTTCATGGAAAATAGTTTTTCAATCTGTTGTCTGACGAAATTACAGAAGGACCTTAATTCACATAGAAACCGTTCTGTCCATAAAGATGAATCACTGAGGTCCCTTAGCTAACATCATACGTACCAGATTCATAGAGGACATTTTAACATCCACAAAGCAAAGAAATCTCTCACAATACTGAGTCTCTGGATCTACTCCCTGTATCTCCTGGCTTTGCCCCTATTCTTATGGTATTTGCCACAGGCCTCAGAGAAACACGTTTAGCCCCCCCATATTATTCCGCAGATAAAAGCATCTTGTGATATGTTATAGGGAAATGTTAGTGAGGTACATGGAGCAGTTGATTATGTGTTGCATACACTGCTCGAAAAAATAAAGCGAACACTCAAATAACACATCCTAGAGCTGAATTAATTATGAATTATTATGAATTATTCTGGTTGAATACTTTGTTCTGTACATAGTTGAATGTGTTGACAACAAAATCAAACAAATTATCAATGCAAATCAAATTTATTAACCAATGGAGGTCTGCATTTGGAGTCACACACAAAATTAAAATAAAAAAACACTACAGGATGATCCAACTTTGATGTAGTGTCCTTAAAACAAATCAAAATGAGGCTCAGTATTGTGTGTGGCATGAGACCAACTCTACAACCCATACAAGTGGCTCAGGTAGTGCAGCTCATCCAGGATGGCACATCTATGTGAGCTGTGGCTGTCAGCGTAATGTCCAGAAACTGGAGCCGCTACCAGGAGACAGGCCAGTACACCAGTATATGTGGAGGAGGCCGTAGGAGGTGGTGTAGGGCAACAACCCAGAAGCAGGACTGCTACCTCCTCCTTTGTGCAAGGAGGAACAGGAGGAGCACTGGAGCACTGCTAGAGCTTTGCAAAATTCACCTCCAGCAGGCCATAACGGAACCAAACGGTTAGAAACCGACTCCATGAGGAGGGTGTGAGGGCCTGACATTTACAGATGGGAGTTGTACTCACAGCCCAACACCGTGATGGACACTTGGCATTTGCCAGAGAACACCAGGATTGGCAAATTTGCCACTGGTGCCCTGTGCTCTTTACGGATGACGACAGGTTCACACAGCGCACATGTGACAGACGTGACAGAGTCTGGAGACGTTGTGGAGAGCGATCTGCTGATTGCAACATCCTCCAGTATGAGTGGTTTGGCAGTGCGCCAGTAATGGTGGTGGGGTTGGGGCATTTCTCTGGAGGGCCGCACAGCCCTCCATGTGCTGCCAGAGGTAGCCTGACTGCCCTTTGTGAGACTGTGTGAAGCAGTACAGTTGCTGCTTCAAACACCATTAAAATAGTATCTGAGGCTTCCTGTAAGGAGAAAAAATGGATAAATGTTCTGTTTATTCAAAAAAAAAAAAAAAAAAAATTAAGATTTAAATTGAAAATTTTCTGTAATTAAAAAAAAAATATAGATTTTATTTTTTGGCCATATTGCCCAGCGCTACTGCAGCCATCATTTTCTATTACACTGAATGTTCCTGACAGGTCGCTTTTATTATAATAATAGACAACGTCCTCATTTATTTGCTTGTTGTTTCTCCGTCCTGTTCTTCATTCAGAATTAATTCCTTGTGTTGTATAGCTGTGTGCCATGTAATATCTTGCATCATTACATGCAAATTATAACTAACATTTCCATTTAGTCTTCATAGACTTTGTTTGTCCTAAAAACACCTCGGCAAATGAAGATATAATTATAAGATTCAGCGGAGACGAATGCAAAGTGTACAGCGGCTTATTGGGGATGTTAATAGAGCAGGCTATTGTTTCTGCCTGCAGCAAGCGGCATACGCTCACCATTGATCATGCACAGGCCTTTTGTTAGAAAATACTATTATAATATCTGAGCATAACCTCTGCTCATTTGTATATGTACACTCTGTATAGTTCACAGAAAAACAGTGGAAATATATATTTAACCAATCATATTCCATGTAGACACAGCTCTTACAGATACGATGGAATGGTGTAGGCAACACTATATCATTGGTTAGAGCCATGCAGTTCCTGATAGAAGCATTGGTGGCAGCAGAGGGGGCCGTGTCACCCAGACAGAAATGGATATGTAAACAAAAAAATATATACATTCATTTTAACAAGGTTATATTACAACGTCCAACCACATGAAGAGCAAAACTAGCACAACAGCATGACGGAATCTCAAAAATCCTTACCTTTGTGGAGACGTACTATGGTGGTGCTAAGCTCTGCCCAATCATGTAATAAATTGAAAAAATAGCTGCGCTCACCGTTTGGTCGAAATGGGATTCTTTGTTCGGGAAACACTTACAGATTGCGGTCACACATGGTGTTCTGAATGAAGAATCCTGTTTCAACCAAACGGTGAGTGCAGCTACTTTTTCTCTTTGCTAGATGATTATATTACAAAGTAATACAACTTTAGGCTGGGTTCACACTATGTATATTTGAGGCTGTATTTGTGAGGCTGTATAGCAACCAAAACCAGGAGTGGATTGAAAACACAGAAAGGCTATGTTCACATAATGTTGTAATTGAGTGGATGGCCGTCATTTAATGGCAAATTTTTGCTGTTATTTTAAAACAACGGCTGTTATATTGAAATGATGGCAGTTATTTACCGTTATATGACGGCCATCCACTCAATTTCAACATTGTGTGAACAGAGCCTTTCTGTGTTTTCAATCCACTCCTGGTTTTGGTTGCTATGAGGACCTGACTTGAGGACCAAATACTGCCTGAAGTATACAGTGTGTGAACCCAGCCTTAAAGTGTAAAGTGTCACTGTCGTTTATTTTAATTTTTTTCAGATAGTCCAGGCGATTTTAGGAAACTTTGTAATTGGGTTTATTAGCCGAGAAAAGCATTTTTATCATGAAAAAGCAGTTTGAAGCTCTCCCTCCTGTCTTCAGGGTTCTCTATGGAGAGGGGAGGGGTGGAGGGAGATGAGGCACCTAAATAGGACAACAAAGAGTGAATTTACAGCTACATCACCAAGCTATCTCCTTTGATGTTAGCACTGACCTCTGAATAGTGGCTTTCACACAGCTCCCGCTGTGTAATCCTTTGTTCTCTTATCTCTGCTGCTGACTCATCTCCCTCCTCTCCCCTGTCCATAGAACAGACAGGGTTTGAGTGATGTAAAACAGTTGAGATTTCCTGATAATGAGCAGTGAATTAGAGAGGGAGAGAGGGGGGTCCTGGGGAAAGTCTTTTTGAATGCAGATAATGGCATATTTGCCTAATAAACCCAATTACAAAGTGTTTTAAATTTCTGCAAAAGAAAAAAAAACACACGACAGTGACACTTTAAGCAATGTATTAAAAAAACACTCTTAAGAGTACCTCTTTAAATCCAAAAGGTTTCCTTTATTAGTGCTTCATGCAGGTATAACAAGGGAGATAGACACAATAAGAGGCCTATGGCAGTTTCATGTCACCAGGGGATTTATAGGGGGACTTCTCCAAGATACCACCATGCCGCATATATAACTTTAGTGTTCTTTATGTGATACTGTCTAGTATAACAGTGTATTCTTTCTTAAAAAATTGTGCATAGACAAACTTGTCATTACTGCTATCTATGTACAACTCCGTACCGTAGGGGAATACACCCTAAGACCCATTGTTTTAGACTATTCTAGGGTAATGCATAAAGAACACTTAAGTTATATCTCCTGCATAGTGTTACTTTTATCAGGGTTTGCACTGGTCAGACGTCTCCTATACTTGTCAATTGAATTTTGTGAATAATTTTGCAAGAACTTAAGAAAATGTCAGATTGCATTGCTCAATTTTTACCTTATCCATTGGCTCTGCTGTGTGTAATCC